>NW_018165398.1:137979-145553 GCF_001263595.1 Phalaenopsis equestris
AATAGCTCATTTTTCCTTTTACTTTTCTTTTTACTGGCCTTTTTTACTAACCATTCATCCTCCAACATGTATGTAGCTTCCATAATAGCATTTTCAGAAAGAATATCATGGTCAACATTCTTTTTTTTTTGAGAGGAAGAAGTAGTGCTAACATTAACTTCCCCATTAGAGGGGAGTTCGATGGCTTGTCTCTTACCCTGTGCCATTTGTGAATTGGTGTTAGCTATAGCAGTTGAAACAAAAGGAATAACATCAGTAGAGGTGGCATTAGGTAAAGTATTCTCACTGTCATCATCTACTAAAACCAAAGGGACATCATCAATAGAGGCAATATGTGCAGTCGCCTCTAGATCCTTATCTATTCTGAAGTTTGTAAGTTTCCTATTTACCACAAGAGTATTGTTAGTATCACAGTCTCCTTCAGCCCCCATTTGTTGTGTCGGAGGAGGAGAATCTATGTTAGATATGAGAGTCAGATTTTGCAAGCATAATTCAACGTTATGCAAAGGGAGATTTATCTCATCAACTAACTCATCACCAGGCTCAATATTAGGAACAGAGATTTTTTCCACAGGCTTGTTAATTGGAATAGAGTTTGTTGAGGTGAATGGTGCATATATATATATATACAAAATATTAAAAAAATTAAAAAATCCAAAATCCAAAAAATACATATTTAATTATATATATTTAAGAAACTTTTCTTTGCTTTTTATTTTTTTTAAGAAAAATTATGGATCTAAAAGTTTAGTACCTTACGATTCATAATTAGAACGTACTATTAGAAAAATTCAAAAACAACAAAAAGAAATTAAAAATTTTAACGTAATAGTGAAAACTTAGATAATCAAATAAATGAAAAATGACAAAGACCTTTAAAAGATTATGCTAATGCAACAGTAGATGAACTTCACCTAACTATTTAAAATCCTAATGTTGCTGATACTTCACTTAAGCTTAAACCTGTTATTATCCAAATTGTACAAAATAATCAATTTGGAGGAACACCTACTGAAGATCCTAACTTACATCTTGCTAGTTTTCTAAAATTTATGATATTTTTAAATATGACGGAGTGTCTAAGGATGTTGTTAGGCTTAGACTTTTTTCCTTTTTCATTAAGGGATAAAGCTAAAGCTTGGTTAAATTCATTAGCACCTGGATCTGTTAAGACTTGGGAAGAACTGTCACAAAAATTTTGGGCTAAATGTTTTCCACCCTCAAAAATCGCTAAGCTTAGAAACGATATTACATCTTTTTGTCAGTTTGAAGAGGAATCGATATATGAAGCCTAGGAATGATTTAAGGATTGATTTAAAGATCTCCTTTGAAAAGTCCACACCATGATTTACTAGATTAGTTAATAATTCAAACTTTTTATAATGGATTAGTAGGATCACTTAGATCTATTATAGATGTTGTTGCAGGTAGATATTTAATGTCAAAACCTTTTGATGAAGCATACGCATTAATAGAAGAAACGGCTACTAAAAATTTTAAAAGGCCCTTTGAAAGGATAAATCCTAAGAGAGGAGCCAGTATTCATGAATCTGATGCAATGTCCATTTTAGCATCTCAAATTGTTTTTATATCAAAAGAGATTGATGACATTGGAGTGAACTATTCTCATATACCACCAGTATTAGAGGAAAATTCACTAGCACAGATAATTGATACTTAATCATCTTATGAAAATTTGAATGCTATTAATAATTAAAATAACAATCCCTATTCTAATTACTTCAACCCTGGATGGAAAAATCACCCTAATTTCAGTTGAAATAATTATAACAATTCAATGACCCCCTCAGGAAATTTAGATAACCAAGGAAATCCTAATTACCAACCTTATTTTCCTCCTGGTTTTAACTCTAACCCTAACCAACATTTTAAGGAAAAGAGGTTAACGATGGAAGAGGTAGTGTTGAATATGGGAAACCAAATACAAAATTAAAGTGTTGTTATTAAAAATATTGAAAATCAATTAGGACATATTGCTACTGCACTTAGTAACAGTCCTTCAGAAAATCTTCTAAGTCATGTGGAAGTTAATCTCAAATATCAAAATAAAGAGCAAATCAAAGCAATTCAATTACAAAGTGGAAAAGAAATTGAAATAAGAATCCAAAGAGAAACTGAAGTTGATGAGGAGAAGGAAGTGATGGAAAATGAACATAATGAAAATGAACAAACACAAGTTCCTTTAGAAAAACTATTACCTATATTTCCTCACTCACTAAAGATGAAAAATAACGACAAATAATTTACAAAATTTTTGGAAATCCTTAAAAGTTAACGATAAACAATTCTTTCATTGATGCTTTGGAACAAATGTCAAGTTATGTGAAATTTTAGAAAGATATACTAAACAATAAAAGGAAGTTTACAGATCATGAAACTGTTGCACTTATTGAAGAGTGTAGAGCTATTAAAGCTTCCTGAAAAATTTAAAGATCCTCGTAGTTTTACTATACCTTATGCAATTGGTGAAAAGTTTTATGGAAAAGCCTTATATTATTTAGAAGAGAGTATCAATCTTATGCCTCTATCAATTTTTAAACGTTTAGATTTACAAGAGATTCCCCTACTACTGTAACTCTTCAGTTAGCTGATCGATCAATAACCTATCCTAAAGGAGTTATAAAAGATCTATTAGTAAAAGTGAATAAATTTATTTTCCCTCTAGACTTCATAGTATTAGATATGGAGAAAGATAAAGAGATTCCTATTATTTTGGGGAGACCATTTCTTGCAACAGAGAGAGTTGTGATAGATCTGCAAAACGGAGAATTAATAATGAGAGTTAATGTTTTTGAAGTAAAATTTAATATAGCAAAAACTATGAAATATCCTGCAATAGAAAGAGATGATGAATGTTTTAGGATGGAAGTTACTGATTATCTAAGTAATGAGCAATTTAAGAAAGAGTTTGAAGAAAAATTTAAGCAAGAAGAATTTATTGAGAATGAGAATAAAATAAAAGAAGAAAATTTAGATTATATTCAGGACAAATTTCAAACTTTAGATTTGTTGGAAAATGATAATAAAAATCTTATTCCTTTAAGTATTAAACTACCTGAACTTAAACTGAAAGTATTACCTGCTCATTTAAAATATGTTTTCTTAGGAGATTCATCTACATTGCCTATTATTGATAGAAATGTTAAAAATATATAAAAAGGCTTTTGGACGGACTTTAGCAGATATCAACAGAATTGGTTCTTCAATTTGTATGCATAAAATTCTATTAGATGATCAATATAAACCTAAACCTGATCCTCAAAGGAGATTAAATCCAATAATGAAAGAAGTTGTTAAAAAAAAATTTTAAATGGTTAGATGCTGGAATTATATATCCTAATTTAAACAGTGCTTGGGTAAGTCCGATTCACTATGTTCCAAAGAAAGGAGGGGACTGTTGAAGTAGATATGAGAAAGATAAATTAATTCCAATAAGACAAGTTACTGGCTGACGAATTTGTATAGACTATAGAATTTATAGACTATAAAAAATTAAACCTGACCACCAGGAAAGATCACTTTCCTTTACCCTTTCTAGATCAAATATTGGATAGATTGGCCGAAAACAAATATCACTGCATTTTAGATGGATATACCAATTATCATCAAATTCCAATTGCTCCTGAGGATCAAGAAAAAAAAACATTTACAAGCCCTTATGGAACATTTACTTTTCGTAGAATGCATTTTGGACCATGGAATGCACCTGCGACATTTCAAAGATGTATGATGACAATAATTAGTAATTTGATTGAACTTGGAATGGAAGTATTTTTGGATGATTTCTTTGAGTTCGAGACTTCATTTGAATTATGCTTAAATAATTTAGAAAAATTTAGGGAATTATGTGAAAAAATTAACCTAGTACTAAATTGGGAAAAATATCAATTTATGGTTGCAGCAGAATTGTACAAGAGCATAAGATTTTTAAAAATGACATAGAAGTAGATCCTGTAAAAGTTCAAGTTATTGAAAAATTATCACCACCGACTTCGGTGACAGGGGTAAGAAGATTTCTAGGGCATGTTGGTTTCTACAGACGCTACATAAAAAATTTTTCAAAAATAATTAAGCCATTATGCCAACTTTTAGAAAAAGAAATGAAATTTGATTTTAATGAGGAATGCATTAAAGCATTTGAATTAATGAAAGAGAAATTAATCACTGCACCTTAAATAGTTCCACCTGATTGGGAAAAACTTTTTGAACTAATATGCGATGCTAATGATTATGTTATAGGAGCTATTTTAGGATAAAAGCACAACAAAATTTATAAAGTAACATATTATGCTAGTAAAACTCTGAATGATGCTCAAATTAACAACACTACTACTGAAAGGGAGTTATTAGCTATTGTTTATGCCTTTGATAAATTTGGACCTTACTTGATTAGAACTAAATGTATAGTGCATACAGATCATTCTGCTATTAAATACTTGATGCAAAAGAAGGATGTTAAACCAAGATTAATTAGATGGATACTTTTTGCAAGAGTTCAATTTTACTGTAGTTGATAGAAAGGGAAATGAGAATCAAATAGTTGATCATTTGTCTAGATTAGAAAAAGAAATATTAACTAATTTTGCAAATAAAATTTTAGAAAACCTCCTTGACGAACAATTATATAGTATTGATGAAATAGATATACCGTGGTATACCGATATAGAAAATTATATTATAAGTGATATTCTACCACCCGATATTAAGATAAACAATTAAAGAAATTTATATATGATTCAAGATTCTATTTTTGGGATAACCTATATTTATATAAACAATGTAAAGATCTAATTATTAGAAGGTGTGTGCCTTATGAAGAAACTCAACAAATAATTGAAAGTTGTCATGATTCTGAATTTGGAGGACATTTTAGAACAAATAGAACTACCTATAAAATTCTACAAGCTGGATTTTATTGGCTTACTCTTTTTAGAGATGTTAATGAATATATTAGAACATGTAATAGATGTTAGCGAGTAAGAAATATTTTTAGAAGAAATGTAATTCCTTTAAATTAGATAATGGAAGTTAAAATTTTTTATGTGTGGGGATTAAATTTTATGGGACCATTTATGCCTTGATTTGGAAACTTATATTATATTACTTGTTGTTGATTATATGTCATAATGGATTGAAGTTGTTGTTGTACCTAAATGTGATGCTCGGAGTGTTTCTAAATTTTTAAATAAACTATTTTTACAAGATACGGAATGTCAAGAGTAATTATTACTGATGGAGGATCCCATTTTAGAAATAAGAGAATCAAGAAATTAATTAAAACTATGATATTATACATAGATTTTCTACTGCTTACCATCCTCAGACTAGTAGTCTAGCAGAAATATCAAATTGTGAAATAAAATTAGTTTTAGAAAAAACTGTAAATCCTTATAAATTAGATTGGTCTGCTAGATTAGATACTGCATTACGGGCATACAGAACTACATATAAGACTCCTATAGGAATGTCCCCATACAGACTTATTTTTGGAAAAACATGTCACTTACCAGTAGAATTGGAGCATAAAGCATTTTCGGCTATCAAGGAATTTAATTTTAATCTAAAAGATACTGGTTAGAAAAGATTATTGCAACTCAATAAACTTGAGGAGATTAGAAATGAAGCATATGATAATGCAAAAATCTATAAATAGAAAATGAAAATATGGCATGATCGAAAGATTAGTAAGAAGAAGTTTGAACATGGACAAGAATTTTTATTATGTAATACAAGATTGAGATTATTTCCAGGAAAGCTGAAATCTAGATGGTTAGGACCATTTAAAGTAATTAAAGTATATCATTATTGAACTGTTCTTATTAAGGATCCTGAAACTGGAAAGACATTTAAAGTTAATAGGCATCGATTAAAATATTATTATGAAGCACACATACCAAAATTTAAAGAATTTTTAATGTCAAGTGAACCTAACTAAACAAATGGTACTTCAAGCTGACGACGTTAAACCAAACACTTTATGGGAGACAACCCATATATAAATCTATATATCTATATATTACTATTTTGTTTAATAAGTGTAATTATATTTTAGGAAATTATAGTATTCTTAAGTCCTACACATTTACATATATCATAAATTAAGACAAATATTGGTATTGGAGGAAAATTTGTAATCAAATTGAACAAAAAAGTTAAATATGCAAATTTGGCCTCTAGCGCCGACGGTGCCCGCCTAAAGGACCATGGCGTCGACAGTGCCATCAGGAGCATTGATGGCCTCCCGAGCAGTTTTCCATGTGTTGAATGGTTTTGGCGAACTTTAGCGGAATTTTTCTCCTCAATAACTGCCGAGAGGTATTTTTAAAGTCCTAAGAATTGAGCTGAACATCCAGAAACTTCCTAATCTTGAATTTCATGGCTTCTAATTCCAAAAATACTTCAAAGTATAGAGTTTTTAATAAAAGAAATAATAGAAGAAAGTTTAACTATTTCGATGCGCAAAGATTATAAGACAAAGTGATAATCAAGAAGAGACTTATAAAGGAGAGATGCTTTGTCAATCATGGATTAATTAATCCAAGTTCACAGATTGATAAAATTATTGTGCAGAGGCGTTGGGAAGTTCTGTGCTACACTACCGCTGCAGTTGTAGTACCCGTAGTCAAAGATTCTAAGCTAACTTACATGGAATTACCCAAGGAGTCGTCTATGTTTGAGGTAAGGTTGTACCATTTACTCTAGCTTGAATTAATGATTTGTGTATGATAGAATACATTCCAATATGTCATAATACAAATTTCACCCCAATGAGAGATATGATGCAAGAAATATATAATTTTTTTATGGATGAAAATGATAATTGGGAAATCAGAGATGAGGGATACGTTAGTTTCTCCACTTCACTGCTTAATCCAATTCAATGGCATTTCATTTTATCTACAAAACTACTCCCTACTATGAATATTAGAAGAGTTACAAAATAAAGTGTCATTTTAAACTATTGCATTGAAAAGAGAAAAATCCATTGATGTTGGGTCAATTATTTTTAAATCTATTATGGGTATTATTATGAAAGAGCCAATATATGGACTTGGGCGTCCTTCTACAATTTTCCTACTTTGTAGTCAATTTCAAGTTCCATATGAGAGTTGGGAAAAAGTTTTATACCTTAGGAGCCCATGATTCCTATTTATGGAAATTATATAGGAAATGGAAATGAAGCATTAAATTGTATTCTAGATCATTCATCGCATGCTTCAACACCATTGATGCCACCAGCAGTTGGAAGTTCAATATCTTTGGAGAAAAAAATGAAGAAAAAAGAAAGAGAACTTCAGAGTATTACGAATGCAATAGGAAATCTTAACTACCTTTTCGATCACCTAGATTGGAAAATGAAGGAGAACTTTGATCATATTGGAACAGTTAAAGCAGGACTGGTACAAATGTTCAAGAAAAATGGATGGATCGATGAAAATTTAACTGATCAATTCCCATACTGACCCTTCTACAATTTTTATGTTCATTACCAATCTATAGTCGATATTAGAGGACGATAAAGCACTGAAGAAGAGGTAGAATAATTGAAGAAG
>NW_018165399.1:0-2124 GCF_001263595.1 Phalaenopsis equestris
TCTAGACCTCAACCAAAAGTGAGGTCAACACCCCTTTTACCAGTACATCCTCTATAACTCTTTTTGGATAAGTTATTGATCGATCAGCTAAGGGGAAATTTCTCCCAAATCTAAATATTTAAAGATTGATAGAGGCATAAGATTGATACTCGCTCCTAAATCACATAAAGTTTTTCCATAAAACTTTTTGCCAATTGCACATGGTATAGTAAAACTACTAGGATCTTTTAGTTTTTCACGAAGCTTTTTCTGAATAATAACACTACACTCTTCACTGAGTGCAACGGTCTCATGATCTGTAAACATCCTTTTCTTATTTAGTACATCCTTCATAAATTTGACATAACTTGGCATTTGTTCTAAAGCTTCAACAAAAAGAATATTTATCATTAATTTCTTAAGGATTTCCAGAAATTTTGTAAATTGTTTATCTTTATTTTTCTGCTTCAGTCTTTGAGGAAACAGAAGTAATGGTTTTTCTAAAAGAACCCGTGTTTGTTCATTTTCATGTTGATCAGTTTCCATTTCTTCCTTCTCTTCATCAACTTTAGTTTCTCTTTGGATCCTTATTTCAACTTTTTTTCCACTTCGTAATTGAGTAGTTTTAATTTGCTCTTTATTTTGATCTTTTGGATTAACTTCCACAGTACTCGGAAGAATTTCAGAAAGTCTGTTACTAAGTGCGGTGGCAATATGTCCTAATTGATTTTCAATATTTCTAATAGCAGCCCCTTGATTTTGTATTTGATTTCTCATATTCAACATCATTTCTTCCATCGTCAACTTCTTTTCCTTAACTTGTGAGTTAGGATTAGAGTTAAATCCAGGAGGATAATAAGGTTGAAAATTAGGATTTCCTTAATTGTTCAGATTTTTGGATGGATTCACCGGATTGTTATAATTATTCCAACTAAAATTAGGGTGATTTTTTCATCTAGGGTTAAAATAGTTAGAATAGGGATTGTTATTTGGATTACTTATAGTGTTTAAGGTTTCATAAGATGGTTGAGTATCAATAATCTTGGGGGTATTTGAGAATAATTTACTCCTATTTGATCAATCTTTTTAGGAATAACAACAATTTAAGATGCCAAAATAGACATTGCAATAACACATGGGATTCAAAATCATGAACACTCTCTACTCTATTAGGATTTACCCTTTTAGAGGGCCATTAAAAATTATTAGTAGCAATTTCTTCAGTTAAAGAACAAGCTTCTTCAAAAGATTTTCACATTAATGATCCACCTGCAGCAGCATCTATAGTAGATCTTAGTGATCCCACTAATCCATTATAAAAGGTTTGAATTATTAAGCAATCTGACAAAGCATGGTGTGGACATTTTCTAAGAAGATCTTTAAATCTTTCCCAAGCTTCATATATCGATTCCCCTTCAAAATGACAAAAAGATGTAATATCATTTCTAAGCTTAGAGTTTCAAGGGTGGAAAACATTTAGCCAATAATTTTTGTCATAGTTCTCCCCAAGTTCTAATAGATCCAGGTGCTAATAAATTTAATTAAGCCTTTGCTTTATCCCTTAATGAAAAAGGAAAAAGTCTAAGCCTAACAACATCATTAGACACTCCGTCATATTTAAATGTAGCACAAATCTCAAGAAAACTAGCAAGATGTAAGTTAGGATCTTCAGTAGGTGATCCTCCAAACTGATTATTTTGTACTATTTGGATAATAGCAGGTTTAAACTCAAATGAATTAGCGAGGATTTTGAATTGTCAAGTGAAGTTTATCTGCTTTCGGATTAGCATAATCTTTTAAAGGACTTTGTCGACTCTCATTTATTAGATTTTCTAAGTTATTTGCCATTTCTTTTAAATTTTTAATTTTTCTAATAGTACATTCTAACTCTAAATTGTAAGGTACTAAGGCTTCAGATCCAATATTTCACATAAACAAATAAAGTAAGCCAAGTAAAATTCTTTTTTTTTAAAAAACACTCCTTAATAAATTTCTTTTTGGATTTTTGGATTTTTTGTATATATATTTTTATTTTTATAAATTTTTACAGTATATATATTATCTCTAACTTTCCTAATTTATCAAAACTATTTAATTTACCTAAATTTAACCATTACCTTCCCCACACAACGACGCCAAAAACTT
>NW_018165399.1:2836-13861 GCF_001263595.1 Phalaenopsis equestris
CAGATCAAAATGTAAATTAAGTTTGGAGTTGAAAAATCATCACAGTTTATTTTATATTTTAATATTGGCACATCATATTATCTCTTCATTTCACCATATCTCAGAGTAGGGAGAAAGATAGAGGGAATTACTCAGATTTCATGAGAAAGACAGAACAAAACACAAATTTCATATATAAAAGAAAGTTCATACAATATTAATAAACAAAAAAAACTTATCTGAAACTCATTCTCAAAGCAAATCCCTTATAGCCTTTCCTTAGAAATGCAAGAAGAAGATATCTCTCACTTTTCACCTTCTCCAACACTCTTAAAGAAAGTTTCACACTAAATCTCACCACACAAACTCTAAGCTATAAAAGAAAAATCACTAATGGACTCCAATATGGTGGTGGAATGAAGATGGATTATGAACAATGGCGAAAATGGAGATTGGTGGAACATTTTGGAGCGAAAGGGAGTCCATTTCCTGATAAATTTTGGATCCAAATAAAGCCCAAGGTCGGTTCTCCAAGAGGTGCCTCCAAAAACTCTTAAAAAATCATCCAAATACATCAAAACTTCTACAAACGGGGACTGAACCGCCTTTGGCACCGTCAACGCTAGTCTAGCGCAGTCGGCGCTGAGTAAAAATTTCAGTTGTTTTGTTGTTCTGCGCGGGCGGCACCGCCCTTAGTGAGTAAAAATTTCAGTTGTTTTGTTGTTCTGCGCGGTCGGCACTGCCCTTAGCGCGGTCGGCGCTGAGTACTTCTTCAAAAATGTCATTTTGACTCCAAATTCTATCCTTTTTGCTTTCGCTTTTTTTTAAGTCCTAAAAATCAACAACCTGTAAGAAAACATCCAAATACCTTCCATTAAGGTGCAATATCACCAAAAATAAGTATAAAATATGGGTCTACAAATGCATATATTTTTGGTATATCAATACAACCAAATCAAATTGGTTCTAGAGGATGCAACACTTACGACCTTCAAAACACCGATTGGGATCTTTTGCTACACAGACATGCAATTCAAGTTAAAGAACATCAGAGCAACATATCAACGAGCAATGATAAAGTTCTTTGATGACCTCAATCACAACCAAGTGGAATGCTACGTGGATCATTTGACCATCAAGAGCAAATAGAAAATAGACCATTTGTATGATTTGAGGATCGTGTTCGAATGATTATGACCATATAATCTCAAGATGAATCCCTTAAAGAGAGCCTTCGACATCACCTTCGAAAAATTTCTAGAATTCGTTGTTCGTCATCGGGGAATCGAGATCAACTCGGATAAGATTAAAGCTATCTTGAAAATGCCTCCTCCTAAAACTTTGAAACAACTACATTCCTTCCAGGGAAATTTGGCATCTCTGAGACACTTTATTTCTAATCTCTCAGTAGGTGTCAGCCCTTCTTGGTATTAATTAAAAGGGAAGCCAAATTTTTTTACGAAGAGAATTGCCAATGGGCCTTTGAGGACGTTAAACAATAGTTAATGACACCTCCTATTTTGGTAGCCCTTATCCCAGGAAAACAATTGATACTTTTTACCGCTACCTTAGATGACCCTCTCGAAGCCCTGTTGGCTCAGGTCAATGACAAGGGTAAGGAAAATGTGCTCTATTACTTGAGTCGGCATCTAATACCGACGGAAGTAAAGTTCCACCTGTTGAGAAGCATTGTCTAGATTTAATTTTTATCGCGCCCAAAAGCTTAGGCCTGACATGCTCTCTCATAAAATTACCCTTATTTCGAAAGTTAATCCATTGCAATATTTGATGACCCGACCAACACTTTCTGTACGTTTAACAAGATGGTCAATTATTTTGTTGCATTTTGATATAACTTTTGTTCCTCTCCGTGCTATCAAGGGACATATTTTAGCATATTTCCTCGTAGCACACCCACTTCAGATTGGGTCCCCTCTTAATAATGAGTTACCAGATGAATAAGTATTACAAATGGATTTCTCTGGTGCACGCTGGGAAATGTACTTTGATGGAGCTTCATCAGCCAGAAAAGTTAAAGGATAAAGAATAGTTATACTGGGCAAAACAGGAATTAGGCTCAGTTTCATCACGCTATTAAAGGATAAAGAATAGTTATACTAGGCAAAACAGGAATTAGGCTCAGTTTCATCACGCTAGATAAGGGCATGTTGAGATATTCTTATCACTTGACAGAGCCATGCACAAACAATGAAGCGGAATATGAAGCACTAATCACTGGATTGGAATTGGAAATCTCGATGGATATAATAAATATTGTCATCTATGGTGAATCACAACTCATCATTCAACAAGTTGCTGGACAATACAAGATTTTGAAGCCAAGATTAGCAGAATACCACCGATATACAGTGAAGCTGCTTGAACAGATTCCCAGTGTGACTCTCTATCAGATTCCTCGAGGCGATAATGCCCATGTTGATGCTCTAGCAAAACTTGCTAAGGAGCTGACATGTCCACCAGAGGATTCCATCAACATTACAGTATAAGGATGATAAGTTTTGTCTCAGATATTATTGGTCAGCAATGATGTTCGATTGCATGGATACAACCACGAAGTGTCACCTTTTTCAAGTGCATAGGGTGGTCTTACACCAACCTGCGAATGTGCTACAACCAACCATCACCTCGTGGTCATTTGAGTGTTGAGGCACTGACATAATTGGTTTGATAGACCCTCCATCCTCTTAGGAACATAAATTCATTCTTGCTACTACGGATTACTTCTCCAAGTGAGCAAAAGCAGTGCCGTTAAGAGAGGTCACAATACAACACATCCTTCAATTTTTTAAAATTGAGTTGTCTAGTATTTTAGAGTTCTGCGCAGAGTAATTTTCGACAATGGGACAGCCTTTAAGAGCACAAAGATCAACAACTTCGTCAGACGACATGGGATAGGGATAGACTGGAGATACTTAGACTGGAGATACTCTATAGTCTACTATCCCAGGGTAAACAGACTAATCGAGGCCTTCAACAAAATATTGGTACAGATTTTAAAGAAAAAAATGGATGAAAATAAAAGAGATTGGCATAATAAACTATTAGAAGCTTTGTGGGCCTACCAAAAAACGTTTAAGATTCCCACTCAATGTGCACCCTACACACTTGTACACGGGTCCGGGGCCGTACTGCTGCTAGAATTTTAGAAACTGTCTCTCAGAGTTGCCGTCACCAACCAAATTATAACTGAAGAAAGTGCAAAACTCAGACTTGAGGAATTAGAATGTCTTGAGGGAAAGTGACTAGAAGCAAAACAACATTAGGAGCTTTACCAAGCAAGAATGGTATAAGCTCATGAAAAATTGGTCCGCCCAAGGATGTTTAAAGTGGGTGACCTCGTTCTTGTTCTCGTACTTGTGCTCAAAAGGCATATCCTTGCACGCCGCAAGATATGTCGAAAACTTGAGCCAACTTGGAAGGGACCATTTGTCGTGGAAAAAGTCTATTCAGGAGGAGCTTACCAACAGGTGGATTTCTTAGGCGAAATTCCTATGCTTCTGATCAATGGATGATATTTAAAGACATACTATACAATTTGATGCTGCTTAAATCACCTTTTTAAGACGCTGATTGTTCTGGGGTTATTTATTTGGCCAATCATCTGTGATTGTGTCAGAAATTTTTTTTTGTAATAAAATTAATCTCAATAAAATGAAAACTTTTAAAGTTGCATACTTTGATGTTCTCCTTTCTACTTTTAAATTTGATATTCTACTAAATAAAATAAAAATAATGTATATATATAAGTAAATAAATAATCTTCACACCCGTATAAACAAACTTTTTGCTAATAATCTTTGCACCCGTACAAAGGACACAACGCAAAAACTCCAATCACCGAAAACAGAGAGCTTTCATACGTGAAGAGAAAAGATGCTTGAAAGAGGTGGAGAACTTACTTATTCCAATTCCTGAGGGGAAAATCTAAGATACTTCCATGAGAGAGACTTCTACTAGTTCGCCTGCTATAGAGGATGAGTCCAAATTTCCTATAGAACAGATACTACCAGTGGTACCAGTTGAAGTTTACAATGTCAAAGTTCCTATTTAGGCATCAACTGGAAGAGCATTCATGGAATGCCCAACATGCAATGCTCTCCACTTAGACCACTACAATTATTTCGAGGAATTCATAGCCACCGACATGGGATGTCAGGAGCTAGTTTACCCGATTGCTGAGTCATATATTCCATTATCTATAGAGCCAAGTCAGGCATGGTATCCTACAGATGTAGAGATGATCAAGCCACCTCAACAATCTTAGAGGATTCTCATCTTTTGAGATTGGTTTGAGGCCCCCTTTAATGGAACAAGGCTTTTGATTCTCATTTCGGGACTGATACCAACATTTCAATTCCCATTTTGGGTCAGTACCTAAGTCTTGATTCTCATTCCCCAAAACTATTGAAAATTGAAATCAAGGTTGAAATTTTCTAACATCAAATTAAAATTGAGCCTTTGTCGTGACCGTCAGTGTTCCTGATGGTTCTTTCCAAAATTCTCTTCCTTTTTTCCTCAGCAGGACTCCATATTTGCTCCCCAGCGGACACCTTCTACTCTTTTTTTCTGTTTTGGGTATGTTGACTCATGCAGTTGTGTTTGTCTTGTTGATCTCTTTAGTCAACGTCAATATGTGCAGAGTGCTTGCCCAACACACCACACTTATTGGGGGTTCATTGATTGAGCTCACTTTTGGTTGAGATCTAGTTTTTCCTCTTTAGTAGCTTAAGGTCTAGCCATAGGATTTTTCCTGTCGACTATTCTTAGAGGACTAGAAAAGGAACCCTCACCATTAAAAATTCTAAACTCTTCTTTGCTCAATTTGAAGTTCCACATATTAGTCATAACCTCTATAACCTCTAGCACACCTCTAGCACTTAGTAGGTTGGGTCAATATGGAGGAGCTCAAGGAGGGTCCCCATAGGAATATTTGGCCTTAGGGTTAACCCCCTGGTGGTGTGGTCTTGGTTGGTCTCACACATACATTTGCACATTACACTTTCACTCACAACTTTAAACCCAAACTTACTTAAATTTGGTCTCTTGACCCTTTGGGAGACTCATGTAGATGGTCCCCTAGACCCACTAGCCCTAGGTTAGGGTTTAGCTAAGACCAATACATGGAGGATCCAAAGTGGAGGATCCAAATACATGGAGGATCCAAAGTAGAGAATTTTATTGGTCCATGGCTCAAGTAGGGTGATTGACACCCTAATTTTATCAAAATATCCAATTTAGCATTTTACCCCCAAATCTACCTAAGTTACCAAATTACCCTTGAAACCCCAAAATTGGCCAAAATTCCTAAAATTACCCAGAATACCCAATTTTGTCCAGAAATCATTTCAAACCATTTGAAACCACTTGGCTTACCCAAAACACCCCAAAATTTTCAAAATAAACTAATACCCCCCTCATTTTGTCAAATTTACTAAAATACCCTTGGTGACCCAAATTGTCCCAAAAACTTCAAAATCATTTCCAATGTCCCGAAATCAATTTGAACCACTCCATTGAGCTCAATTTAACCAATTTGACCAAAAGCCCCAAATTGCTCTTAAAGGCCCAATTACCTCCACCAATTTGATTCTAATCTTTCCCAATTTTAATTGTAAACTCAAATTAATCTTGTTCAAGCTTTATTAAAACCAAATCCAAGCCCAATTGACCTACATTTGAATCCAATTTCAACCCAAATCAACAATTTCAACCCAAATCAAACCCAAATCAAAAAGCTCCAATTTGATGCAAAGTCAAAATCCCACTCAATTGAACCCCCAAATCTATCCAATTGCCCCAATTTTGCAACATAATCTCTTCACAAAACTTCCTCATATCAAATTGAATCTTCAATTGGCTTTGGTCAAGCCTTAATTTTACTCAAAATCAACTTGGACTAAATCCATCGATTTTGCCCCAAATCAGCCATGTCCACAAATTCCACCAAATTGAAGTTCATAACCCCAAAAATTACCAAAGTAATCTAATTTTTACCAAAATTCCAAATTTACCCCAATTCCCACCAGGACCATTTCAAGTTCAATTTCATCATATTCAAGCCCAAAATAAATCCCCTTTTATGGAAATTAACCAATTATACCATCATGCATGATTTAATAGCCTTTCTTAAAGGCCTTCCCTAAATGATTTTAAAAAAGCCCATAATCCCTTCATTTTAAAAACCTAAAATTGAGCCCACAAGACAAATGTTTTTTTATCATCCATTCAATTAAATCAAAACTTTACACCATATGCATGATTAAATCTTGCATATTAAGGGTCTATTTGGGGCAGCTGGAGCTTATCAAGCTTATCCAGATAAGTAGTTTTTTCTGATAAGCTACTAATCAACAGTTTATCCTAATAAGCTCGCTTATTGTTTCGTTTGAGCGTCTGGAAAACAGTCGTTTGAGCGTCTGGAGAACAGTTTGACGGTTCTCGGGTTAGGGCGCGTTTGGGATGATGAGTGGATGTCGTTTGTTTCCGCTTGTTCAAATAGACGGATCAGATCGCGTCAGACGAGAAGGTGGAACGTGAACTGCGGTCCGCGTGGAAGCTGATGTCTAAAGTGCAGCGAATCGGCGGGCGATGTGTGGTCACTCGACGGGTCCAAGGTATGACGCGATGCCGACGTGGATAAGTAGGAATTTAGGGTATTTTCTACTTAAACTAATTTAGAAATTTCAAAAATTCATATATTAGTGTAGAAATATCATAAAATCAAAATAAAAAATATAAACTTATTAGAGCAAAATTTAGAAACTTCAAAAATAGAAAATTATAAAATAATTCAAACAAATCACCAAAATATCATAAAATGAAGAAAATGGTCTTGTATGGTCTCTATAAAAATTTGGAAGTCATAAAAATTATTTTTAATATAAAAATATATTTTCTAAGTAAATAGGAATTTTGGCTTCAAATAATTAGAAAAATTAAAATAAAATTAGAAAATTATAAAAATGTGTTTGGAGTGTTCCTTGAAACTAAAGGAACCTAAGAAAAATAAAATTAAAGTTAAAATAAAAATTAATTTTTAGGCATTTTCCTAATTTTAAAATAATTAAAACTATCAAAAAAACACAAAAATATGAAACTATTTCAAATTGTCATGAATATCATCTCAACCATAGAGAATAGCTCAAAAATGTGTTTGATTTTTAAAAGTTTAAAATATACTTTTACTATTTAAAATGTATTTTCCAATATTTGTGATTAAAATAATTATAAACAAATTCACAAAATTCACAAAATTACAAAATAAACTTCTTTGAGTTTTTTGAGGTTAGAGAGACATATAAAAAATCTAAAAAATATTTGAAATAAAAATATATTTTCTATTTATTTACCCATTAAAATCAATTAAAAAATATAAAAATTAAAAAATAATTAAGAAATTCACAAAAATCATTCTAAGTGGTCCTCTGACCAAAATGAACCTCCAATAATTTTTCTAAGGATAAAAAGTTTAGTTTAATTAGTTAAATTAATTATCCTTGAAAATTCTTATTTTTGAACTAAAATAATTATTAAAAATTAAATAAAAATAAGAAAAATGTGAATTATCCTCTAATGTTTCAATTAATCCATCAATGGGGTCATTGCAATGTTTTAAAGCACTTAGGGAATTATGAAGTAGAAAGCCCTAGGAGCAAAATGGTAATTTTGGGATTCCATACCTTAATTAATATTTAGGTCAAACCAGAGGGTAAAAGGGCAATATTGATGATTATTAACCATCTTAGATGACTGAAACACAAAAGGTTAAAGGATAGAAACCAATCTACACTATCTTCTACAAAATGGTAAAATTTTAATTATTCAAATTTTTTAAGTTTGGAAGATAATTAAGTTTGAATGATTCAAATGTGAGGGGCATAAAGCAGGAAGACAATAAATCACAAATTAATGCCCCAAATCAATGGTTAAGTAATAGTACAATCCTTTAATAAGAATTCAACATATTATTTTTTTTTTAATTATAAGTTTATTCATGAAAGACTTAAGAGCTTAGAGTGAACAATGATTGATACACAATCATTTAATGATGCCTAGACAATAAAATATAATCAATCACATCTTTAAAACACTACAAGTTCAATCTGAAGAGAAAGGGTAAGGATTTCTTAATAACATAACTTGCCTCAAGTGTGCCTACCCACATAATTCCCAAACTCAACATCAAATGAATGACTAGTTACCCCACTCATGGGATGATTAGAACATTGAAGTTCATTGAGCACGAGTTAAAACACCTTAACCAAAACTAAAAAATAATTAATTCAATGATATAGTAAATTTAGGTGAACTAGAAATGATGTAGAAACTCTTGATGCAGAAACTCTTAAAGTTGTTTGAGGTTATTCCCTAAACACTTTTGAAAATTTTTGAACAATTCAAAGGACACCTGAACTTATTATAATTTTTTAATTAAAATCATTCTAAGAACATAAACAACCACTAAGAACCAAAACAAAGATAAAATCCATAGGGACTTATCAAGATATGACTTGGGACCCATTAATTTACACTTCCAAATAAAATACCCTACACTACTTATCCTACATTAATAACCCAATGCTTAAGGATCTGATTCTTCGATAAGGTATTCAAATCTTTGTCAGAAACTAAGAATATTTTGCCACATGCGACCCATTAGGCTTGTGTAAGTCTGAGGTTTAGGTGGCTAGGGCGATCATGACATTACTTATTGGTGCTAAATGAGGGATACAGAGTGGTATTTAAAATAGTATCTCATACCTCTAGGACCTACGGAGAGAGGGTAGGACAAATGATACTATTCACCTATTTTTTTAGAGAAGTTGCCCCCGACACTCTTAGGTTGCTGATAGTCCTAGCCTGATTGGAGTAACTAGCCTATGGATTACACACCTTTTTGTGACATAATTACTTTTGCTTGCTAAAATAAATTCTTTATTCATGAAAAATGAAAGAACTTAGATGAAAACTTATAAAGGTCTACGGGTTAGTCACTTGGATCGAGGTTAGGGATTGCTCTCCTTGGATTGTTGGGTTGGTAGCTTTTACCCGAGGTTGGAATTATAAAGCACACAACCTAGCTCTGAGCCCCTCCTTTACTAAAGTCTTACACTTAGCCCCGATCTTCGTTATGTGACAACGGATTTTATTTTATTTGATATGGGTTTTTCTCATGATTCAAATAAAGTTTTCTCGTATTGGATTTTCCACCATTTGTTTATTTGTTTATGTTTCATAAGTTTGCCTAAATTTTCGGCACTTCATTATATTATTGTACTAATCTTTTTGAAGCAATAACAAAGGCCCAGGTACGCAATGTTATGTTTTATTGCCTACATTTATTATACTGCACTTCTAGGCATATTACTTGCAAAACCTCTTAAAATAGAAGAACAATAGCCTGATTATATAGGAGGTACACAGTGATAAAACACCGACCAAACCATTTGCATGCACACTTTATATTTAAACCCTAAACTTACACCATACAATCCGACATGTACTTCTTTGATGATATCCAGTGCTTCTGTTCTGCTTAAACATCTCACTATCATCTGATCGAAGAACTTTCTGTTGAGGCTTTATCTTTACCTCTGAAATTTGAGTGTGAGTTCGAGAAATCGCTGAAAGAGGGTGTCTAATTTGTTGTTAGCAATGCTTTGGGTGCTTTGTATGTAACAACATTAAATGAAAAATATGGCATGGGATTTTATATTTACCTTTGATGTTTGGTGGTGGAAATGTTCGTTGTTTCGTGTTTGTGGAGGTGGTGGTCGGTGTGGAGGTGGTGGTCGGTGTGTTGTGGTGGTGGTTGGTGTGTGGCTGTGTTTGTATTAGAGGATGTGTTGGTGGATGCATGGAAATGGTGATTGGTATGTGGTTATGTTTGTGTTCGAGGATGTGTAGGTCGATGTTTAGAGGTGATGATGTTATAAAGGTGGTGGTTGGGGTGTGGTTGTATTTGTGTGGAGGTGTTAGTGTGTGGAGGTGGTGGTGTTGTTGTGGATGTGTTGGTGTGTGGAGGTATTTGTGTGGGAGGTGGTGGCAGTGGTGATGTAGGCGTGTTGTAATGTGGTATGGAGGGGCATTGTTGATAATATTATGACACTCATATTTTTCTTTGAGTTGCAATATTGTGGCATTTCTATTTATGTTAATTATTTTTTTTCATGCTAGTAATACAATGGTTAAGACAAAGAAAGTCAGTTCATCTGCAATGTGGGATAAAGAGACACTTAATATTTTGCGATATTTACCTCAACGAGGTCGAACTAGGAAATAGGCCGATAACCTATTTCAAAAAGGAAGACTGACAAAATATTATTAAAAAATTCAATGAACGTACATGCACATAAGATGATAAGATGTAGTTAGAAAATAAATGGGATCAGCTAAAGAAGAATTAGAAAATCTATAAGGAATTGAAGAAAGGATCAATGGGTTTGGGGTGGGACCCAGTAAAGCGAACGATTGATGCTTTCGTGAGTGGTGGGCAGAGAGACTGGCGGTAAGCATTTTAAAAATATCCTCTAGTTTTTTGAATTTTTAATTTGTTTCTAAATCCATGTTTTATGAATTTGTAGGTGGTTGTCGGCACTATTTTTGGTGTGGGGTTTGCCCGTAAGAAGCTGTCGGTCATCGGAATTGAAATCCCGTTGCCCGCTTCGGAAGGACGTTAAAAAAATTTAGTTTTGAAAAAGATGAAGTCAAACTGACCCCATAATTTTCATAGTTTAAATGAAAGAGCGCTTTACCTCAAACCCTGTATCTATCCCGAAGGATGAACACAAGAATTGAGAGTAAGACTCGATCAAATAAACTAAAGAAAGTTATGACATCCGTTTGGTCTGCGAAAACCAATATATTGGCCGACAAATTCCCCTATTTAATATAAGGAATTAAATAGGGTTTATATTATGCTGGGTTCGGGAAAAGCTTCCTATAGGGGCAAGCCCCTATAGTTAATTACATCTTAGATAACTGAAGTTACCTAAGAATACTCTCGATAAAAATCAAGAAAAATTA
>NW_018165399.1:20286-25060 GCF_001263595.1 Phalaenopsis equestris
TATTGTGAAGATATGGTGTACCCTAGTTCCAAGTCAACACCCAGGGTCAATCCTAAAGCCAAGTAATCCTATAGGGACTCTTCTTGAATTCTCTTATAATGATCTTACCTACTAAATGCTAGAGGTTAAGATCAATATGTGGAATTTCAAGCTGAGTAAAAAAAGAAGAGTTTTGAATTTCTAATGGTGGGGTACCTCTTCTAATTTTCTAAGACTAGTCAATAGGAAAGTCCTATGGCTAGACCTAGGCTACTAAAGAAGTTTTCTAGACCTCAACCAAAAATGAGGTCAACGGTGGTGTATGCTGAAAAAAATTTAAATACGATGGACTCAATCCTGAGTTGGAGGAGAAGTTGGATCGTATGATTGGAGGTGTCATAGCAACAAGCAACAATACACGTGTCATCAGTGAGGCGGGGTTTTGTGGCATCCCTAAACATTTGATAGCTGAACAAACATGTGATTCCATTGAAAGCCCAACCTCGGAAATCTATGAAGTTGAGTCCAAGGGCCAGTCAAAGCGTCCCCAGGTTGGAAAAAAAAAGAAAGAGGGAGTTGCTTTCCTTAGAAGTCAGATCTCACAATTGGTGGCATTATGCTCCAATGACCCCGACCCATCATAAGCAATGTTTGTCCAAAAATTTATGTGAATTCTGGATGCAACTCTAAAAATATTTGAGAACATGTCGTTGTATTTGTTCTCTATGAAGTTACTTGAAGGTGTGACCCATAAAGAGTTTATCATAGCGATGGTCGTTGACCGTAGGGTGGTTTACCTATGTTATTTTCATGGGAGCAGTGACATTTGAATGATGCCTTTTTTTTAATTAGATTCTTATGGGACATTTCTATTTATTTATGATTTTTTATGTTGCTTTGGATATTTATGTTGTTTTAGTCATGTCACTTGACAGTTTTTCATTCATTGTCATGTTTTCTATTTACTTATGAAATGTTATTAGCTTATGTTGATTTTGTTCGTAGCCTTATATGATTGTAGTTAATTCATTGATGCTTATGTGTTAGCCATTTCAATATTGAAACACATGGATGCAACTAGAGAAAGACACAGAAGGAGAGTTGCAGCTATTGTATGTTTGATGTACGAATATTAAAACTTGTACATAGAGCACTCCTCTTGCATGACATCCTCATATGTTGATGACAAATTAGTTGAAAAGTTGCTTGCGGGTCACCCAACCACATTTAACAATATGTTTCGCATGATAGGCGGTATTCAGCATTCTGTTGGAGGAACTACACAAAAATCATGGACTTCATGGCTCATCCAGAACTACTTTGCGAGATGTGTTGAAAAGTTACAAAGTTACAAAACTAATGTGATGAGCTATGAAGCGATTTCAACACTCCTCCAAAAATATTTGTAGATACTTCTCAGTAGGGTTGTATGCACTTATCAGTTTTTCTTCACAAAGTTACAAAACCAACAGATCCTACATTCGAAAGGATCCTCACAGAGATTTTGCACGATGCGCAATATATGTCAAACTTTAAGGTAATTTCTCATATTTCTTACATTCAATTTTCATATACATATCGTAATTATGTAACCCTTCGTTATCTTTCTGGAATTGTATTAGAGAAATCGATGGAACACACGTTGATGCACGTGTTCTAAATAATGAGAAGATCGCATTTGTCAACCATTATGGGTCCCCGACGCAAAATGTCATTGAGGTATGTGACTTCAACATGTGTTTCACTTTTGCCCTAGCCGGTTGGGAGCGCAGTGCACATGACAATCGAATTTTCAAATCTACAACACGAAATTACAAATAAAACTTCACACATCCATCTGCAAGTTCGTTTTAGACTGAGCTACTCTCTTAATTTTTTTTTTCTTCAACACTAAGCATTCAATTCACATCATGTAAGTATTATTTAGTCGATGTTGGGTATCAATTGCAACAATGATATCTCAAGCTCTATCCTGATACGAAATACTGCATACCTAATTTTAGGCGAGCGAGAAATATTGCACTGGACAAAAAGGAAATGTTCAATAAAAGACATTCATCCTTGCACTATGTTATTGAAAAGACTTTTAGTGTTTAGAAGAAGAAATGTGTTATACTTCGCGATATGTCATCTTACTCATTGCCCAAATATTTGCATATTGTGATTGTCACAATGACTCCCCACAATCATATTCGACGACATCCTTCCGCAAGGAAAATGATGATCATGAAAATGACACGGTCGAGGCATATGAGTACCATCTTAGACATTCTTTGTCACAAAATAAAAATGATGTTCCAAAAACTTATACTAAAGATGATGATGGTGCAAGCGAGATGACAGTTGAGGGAAAAAATTATGTATGTGATAATTGGAGGATGATTGGAGCTTTTATCAAGTTATTAATTGTAATAGTTGTAAAAGACATTCACTTTTTATTGTATCAATATTTTATACAATTCATGTTTATTTTCGTTCCTTCTAAATTTGATATTGATTGTTTTGGTTTTTTACACAATTTATAAGTGTTTTTTTTTTTCCTTTTACATTTTTTTTATTTTTCTTTTGGTGGGTTTTGGAGGTCTGTGATGATAAGTTTAACCTTATGGGTACTTCTGGATGACATATTTGTCGCAATTGATTGTCGTTTTAATATTTTTTCTCAATTGTGGAAATAATGATACTCACTATTAAGTGTGGTGTCTATCTTTATTTTGTAATGTTCTGCACTAGATTTTTATTTTTAAAGTATAAAATATATTATTATTAACAGTTCTGTTATAGGCAATATTACTGCACAGAGACAATGATAATTTACTCAGAAACAACTGCAGTGCAACTGTTTTTAAACTACAAAAAAAAAAAAAAAAAAAACAATAAAAAACAGACAGTTAGCTTATCCGTAGCTGCTATGCAACAACTTATTATTAAGCTACAACTGCCTCAAACAGACCCTAAAACAACAAATTTTAAATGCAATAAAATCTCATATTATTTATTTAGAAAATAATGAAATCTCAAAATCACATAACATGTTTATTTAGAAAATATTGAAAAACTAAAATAGCATAAAAATAAATATAAGAAAACTTAGACATTCTACATGTAAATGCAAAAGAATTTTGTTCCATTTATATGAAACCCCTTCTAAAAAAATAGAAAAGTTAAACAGAAACCTCCAATTGAGCTTTATCTAAAGAGGAAGTTCCAACTAATCAAGCTGATTTTATATAGTTTAGTAAAACAAAAGTGAAAATTAAATATAAGTATAATATTACACAATAGTCCAAATAGTTCAACTGATCCAGAACAATTATAGTCAACTCCTATACGAGTAATAAGCATTAAAAAAATTGTTTACAGGGCAAATCACGCCTGATTCTTTCATTACATTTTCATAGCAATACAGAAAAGAAAAGCAGAAACCAGTACAAATACCAAAAAAATTTTGACAAACAAAGCCTCTTTAAAAAAAAAATTACAGAAAATATGCAGCAGATAAGAACACAATTATATATTCAAGCAGAAAAATGTCCATTAACATGCAAATAAAAATCGCAAGTACCACAAAAATTATTTACAGAAGTTTCAGAAAGGTATTGATACCATTTTTATTCTTCTGCCCATCTCCTCAATCTTGCATCCCATGGAGAGCTACAAAAAACAGAACAAAAAAGAACAAGAAGATAAAACATATCCATACACATCAAATTAAAAAAACAATAACTAGCAATTACTTCTCAAGTACAATAATCCTCACTGGGTTTAGAGTTCACAAAAAGGTTAACCTCAACTAAGCCCATTATTGTAAAATTGTGAGAAATTTGAAGATCTTGTCTTTATCTATCATGCTATGAATGTCAAACATGAAGGAACAAAACTCTTAATGTACTTTGCACTGCTGCATTTAGCTTGAGACAAGATAGTGTATCTTGAGAAACTTACACTGAGTTGCTAGGAAGGAATTATTTATGCAATTCTTCTTTCTACACATCTAATAGGGAAATAAATTTCTCTATAGTAAGATCATTCAATGTTTTAGTTTTCCATAAAAGAACATTTCAATTTCAATAAAGTTATCCTCACTTAGCTCTATAAATGAAACAATAATCTCGATGAAATACTTGAACTCGGTTCATTACTACACATTCAAATTTGCTCAAATTAGAGCAAAAAGTTCGACCATTTTTAAAAACAAGAAAGTTAAATAAATCAAACTTAGAGTGCGTTTGAGGGAAAAATATTCTGGATGTATCCATACTCCAATAATATCGTGAAGCGTGACACATTTAAAACAAGACAGTACAACATTTGTACTCTCATGAAAGTTAAATACCCTGACCCGCCACGCGTCACAATGATATTGGAGTCTGGATACATCCGGACTCCGAGCGTAATATTTTTTCGCGATTAGGACAGCTTTTTGGCCCATGGTTGGGAACCGAATTGGATTTTGGAGCGTTTGGAAGAAGCGCTGTGCAACTGAGTTTTCAAATCAATTTTTCAATTCTCACTACAACGGGAACGCAGTTTCATGCTTGCGTCCATGGCTTAATGCCTGTGTGGGACATGATATTTTCTGGTTTACCCTTATGATGAATATCTTGCGAAGCCTTTTTTTTTGTGGGAAATTCGTTGTCACAGGCATTGCCACAGAATAAAATGCATTTAATGAAATACATTTATTCTACAATTACACACATACCACAAAATTCTTATTTATATTATATAATACTAATCATAAACTATATAGATATATAAACACACACACACACACACACACAGATATATGGTC
>NW_018165399.1:25138-58641 GCF_001263595.1 Phalaenopsis equestris
TACAAAAATATATTAAAATCAGTGAATTCTCTTTCCAACAGCATTAAGTGCATAAATATATATATATATATATATAATATGAACATAGATGTATTTCAGACATTTAATCATGGACAGTACTTTCAAAATTTATTTTTTCAAACAGACCAACTACTTCTATAATACTAGTTTTTAAATAACAAATTTTCCGCAACAGCTTTTAAATTAAGATTTTATATGGTCACAACCGAAACAAACACAACCTTAAACATAATCCAACTCATTTATTTATGTTCATGAACAAACTTATTTGTTTTTCAAAACAAATAACCTATTATAGATTATTTAGTTATAAAATATATTATTTAATTAAAATTTGATCAACAAAAATTTATTTAATTATATTTCCAATAGTAACAAATTAGATTTAATATCAATATACATATTAATTTAATGCAATTCTTTCATTTTTTTTATTTTAATGAACTAATTTGATAATACTTATTTATATTATTTGATTGCAATAATATGTACTTACAAATTATATATTATCTTAATTAATTGGTGTAAATTAGTTAGATATTGAAGAAAAATGGATAAATTATATTCTCTTATTCATATTCCATCTTATTCAAATTACAATATTTCCCTTTATTATATTGTCAATGTCTGGGCAAACATAATTAAGGCTATTAAAACTTATGAAATACAAAAAAAACAATATTAGAAAGACAAACAATATAATAAGAAATATAATAGCTTCCACAAATTGAAATAGGAAACTCTCACAAATAGCTTCCACAAATTGACCATGTGGAACCGTATAGCATGTGATCCAAGCCACCTAATAGGGACAAAAGTCCACAATCCCCATCAAACTAGATCATAGATGTTATAAAAGCCCAACTTGGTATTCAAATCATTGAGCCTTCCTAGGGGTGGGGATTTAATAAAATTATCTGTGACTTAAAGATGAGTTAGAACGTAGATTAAGTACATAATGCCACCATTGACCTTTTTCAATGATAAAATTCTATCAATCTCAATGTGTTTGGTCTTATCACGACACACAGGATTCTTAACAATACTAATGACATATTGATTGTCGTAGAATATCTTTATGAGATTGACTATGAAGCATCTCAACTAATTTAGTAATTTTTGGATCCCTATTTCTTTACAAATTCCCAAAGCAAGTGCCTGGTACTTAGTTTTTGCACTACTTCTAGAGACCACTGTTTGTTTCTTGCTCCTCCATGTGACAAAATTTCCCCATATATAAGAACAAAACCTAAAATGTGAACCTTTTATCAATGAGTTCTCTAGCCCAAGTAGCATCAGCATCAATTTCTACCTCCCTGTTATCTGATATTTTTTAAAAATGACCCTCTTCCAAGGGTCTTTTTAAGAAATATCAATATTTTGTAAACCATCTTCAAATGTTCTTCATTTGAACTATTTATATATTGACTAGTGAGTGATATGCAGATAAGTTACTCACCAATCTCTTGCATTTACATTTTTTCACCTTTAGCACTGACATTGACGAGTCTCAAACCCCGGATGTGAAAAGTGAAGAGTTGCCTTATATAGTCGACAACCAACGTAAATTTTTTGTTGAAAAAATCATGACATAAATCTTTTAAATTATTGTGTTAATACTAGAGCATCCCCTGAAAACAACACACTAAATGACCTAAATATAAGGAGCAAGGGAAATTACACCGGCGTCCGGGTGTAGTGTTAAATAAACAACGGTACCCACATTGAGGGTAAGAAATTTCATTCATTAAACTAATATTATGATAGGATCTTGAAATATATGTACTCTTACTGTTAAATTAATAGAATTAGTAGATAATATGGTTCATAGAAAAATAATTTTTTTATGCATTCAAGAAACTAAATAGGTTGAAAGATACAATGAAATATTTAAGATGAGGGGTTATAGGAAATATTTAGTGTTAAAAAAATGTTAAAAGTCAATGTTAAAAAAATACAATGAAATATTTAAGATGAGGGGTTATAAGATAAAAAATACAATCAAACATTGTCATAGAATTAGATGATGGAACAAAAAAGACAATTATTTTTATGAGTAACATTTAATTTTTAGATTTGAGATGTTCATGAAGAAGCTAATTTTATGTGCATAAAGTAACAAGCAGTATTAAACAAGTGACAAAGTCGTACTAGGAGGATGAAAAAAATTTTTTATAAATAAAATAACTGGTAGTGAAATAATAATGTGCAAGGAAAAATAAAATATATGAAGTTTTGCTATAAAATTTGGTTTAAATGTAAAAACATAGATAATTGGAAAAATATAATGTGGCCCGTAAGGATTTTAAGATAGCAATTTTATATACATTGGGCGACCTTTATAATAGATTAGACACTAAAGATGGAGAAACATATATCTATAAACTAGCTATACAAAGAGAGAATTAAAGTCGAACGAGCTAAATAAAGAGAAAATAGAAGTAAAGATATAATTCAAGTAAAGTGTATTAATGATCAAAATAAAAAATGTGTTTTTCTTAATGAAAGTTATTCAACATAGATCGGTGAGATATTTTGTTAATCATTTCAATAAAGTTATTGAAAATATGATCGATCTTGGTGATTATAATATTATAAATAATAATAATAGTTTTTATTTTTACCGTCGTATTAGTAAAAAATAAATTGAGGAGCCTTTAAAAAAACTAATGATGAAAAATAAGTTTAGGAGATTTAGGAGTTTCTTGACTTATTAAACTTTTTAATATCATTTTAAAAACTAAAATGATGCATGAGTAGAGGTTGAGTATTTTGGTTCACATTTTTAAGGATAAAGGGGATGTACAAGAGTGTGCAAATTATAGAGGAATTAAGTTAATGTGTCATACATTAAAATTAAGAGAGAGTAATTGAACATAGTTTATAACGAGCAGGTCTACTATGGAAGCTATACATTTATTGAGATGTTTGATAGAGAAGTACAAAAAGAGTAAGGAGAATATACTTATGATTTTTATGGATTTAGAAAAAGCTTACAATAAGGTTCCAAGAAAAAATCTTTGAAGAGTTCTAAAAAAAGGTGTTGATATGACTTATATTTAAGTCATTAAAGATATGTATATTAGAGTTGTTACTTGTGTTTAAACAAAAGGAGGATTGACCAAGTATTTTTTCTATATCTGTGTAATTACACTGGGATCGACAATAACCCTATATCTTGTTTTGCTCAAAGTGATGAAGATATAGATGGAGGTGTTAATAGTAGAATTCAAGTTGGATGGTTGAATTGGAGGAATGCATCGGGCTTATTATTTGATGGTAAAGTACAGCTTAGACTTGCAAAATTTTTTATGAGATGGTGGTGAGACCTGCAATGCTTTATGACGCAGAATGTTGGCCTTTAAAAGAAGCACAAAAATAAGTAAATTGTTGTTGAGATGAGAATGTTTGCTTAGGTGGATGAGTGGCTTGATACTTAAAGACAAAATGCGAAACGAATGTATAAGTGAAAAAGTTGGTGTAGCTCCAGTGACGGACAAGATTAGAGAAAGTCGTTTTAAATGGTTTGGTCAAATTGAAATTCGACCATCTGATGATCCAGTTAGGAAAGTGGATGTTTTAGATTAGACTTATGTTAACAAAGGAAGAAGTAGATCTAAAAAAGTGTTGGGAATGTTGTATAAAAAATAATCTTAATTTATTAGAATTAAATGAAAATATAACACTCAACAAGACAAAATGGAGAAAAAGTATTCACGTAGTCGACCCCATTTAGTGGTGTAAAAGCTTGTTGTTGTTGTTATCTTTTCTCCTCTTGAATTTAATTTTTTGTTGAAATCTATCTGAATCACAGTAGGTTTACACTCCAACATTGCTTTCTCGTTTAGTAGGTCTAGGAAACACTTTCTTTGAGATATTACAATTTTCAATTTAGACTTGGCCACAATCATGCCCAAAAATTATCTCATAGCTCAAATCCATGACTTAACATTCAGTAAAAGAAACTTCTTAATCTTCCCAAACTTTTTTTTATTATTTTTCAGAAACATATCATCCACACAGATAATGAGTATAGCTGTCTTAAGTTAATGTGTATGCTTTATGAATAATGTATTATCAATTTGCATTGAATGCGCCCACTATATTTCATAGTCTTATCAAACTTGTCAAACTAAAGCCCGCGGAAATTGTTTGATTCTATGAATTAACTTTCTTAGTTTACAAACCAGATATTTATTTAAGCCATTTTCCAGCCCTTATGAGATCTCCATATACATTTCTTCCTCAATATATTCATTCAAAGAGAAATTCTTGATATCAAGTTGATGCAGTTCTCACTCTTTGTTCACTACCAAGGAAAGAAGAACTCTTACAGTGTTTAGCTTGGCTACTGGTTTATAGGTCTCTTGATAGTCTATCACAT
The DNA here is from genome assembly GCF_001263595.1 of Phalaenopsis equestris. Lineage (NCBI taxonomy): Eukaryota > Viridiplantae > Streptophyta > Magnoliopsida > Asparagales > Orchidaceae > Phalaenopsis > Phalaenopsis equestris. The sequence goes on from NW_018165399.1 coordinate 29,544, forward strand.
AAGATTGAGTGAAACCTTTAACACTGACCTAACCTAAAACTTCTCAATGCTCCAAGCTGCTTTGTACTTGACAGTGAACACCCATTTGCACACAACAAGTTTTTTATTTGGAGGAAGCTTTGTAAAAGTCCATGTGTCATTTAGAACAAGTGATTGGATCTCTTCTTCAACTTTCTTTCATTCTGGACTTGAATGCTCTTCATGAATAGACTTGTGTATCTGCACACTATCAAAATTATATACACGAACTTTATAAGATGATGACAACTTCCTATATTTAACATACTCCTAGATAGGATAAATTGTGCAACTTTTTTTTGTCTTCTCTACTAGATTTCACCTCCCTTTAAACTACAAAGATGTATGAATTCAGGTTTGGTTATGAACAATCCCGTGGTTGCATATTGTCATTATCTTGCTCAAAGGATTTCTTTCCCCTAATATACACATAATGTTCCTTGTGCATTCCTTTTTGTCAATCTTAAGTTGGATATCCATAAGTGCTGGAATATGGGAGATGTGATGGTTAGAGGGAAGTGGAATAACCGTGATGACTCTAGATCATTGTAGGTATCAAGAGTAGTGTCTCAAATCTAATATTCACCCAAACTCTTCATCTAAATTTCATATTTGGGTTAGTAGGATTGTTTTTCAAAAAAAAATAACAAACATGGTGTTATAGTATTTTTTTTTGTAATGAGAGAATATAACTTGTACACTTTTATGTTAAAAGCATAACCAAGGAAGATACACTTGATAGATTTCAAGTCAAGTTTTGAGCAACTGTCGGAGCAAGCAGAGGAGGGCCTACAGATTGGTTTAAGGAATTTTGGTGACTACATGGAGGATTCCGACTGCTGAAGAAGAGTTAGGGTGATATCATTAAAGGAGAACTAGCAGACGAATCCGAAGACAAAGACGACAGTAGAAGGCGAAGCAGACAAATTTCTTAGACGAACGAAGATGAAGTTTATTCATTTGACCGACACAGACGGAGAAGTTGTCACAGGAAGAAGACCACAATGTCATTCAAAGCACACACAGAAAATATCAAGGCAGATTCATTGGAATGGCATGGAGGAAGTCATCGTCGCAAGATGAGAGATATCGTTCGATACAGAAGATCAACACCCTAATGTCGTCACAGGGTGACGGCGGAGTAGAGGAAGTTGAAGGCATCGTCGTCGACGCCCAACGATGCAAATGACCTTTCCTATTGTTCCAAAAAGAAAAGTGAATAAACTTCATTCTCTTATTCCATTGTATTCAAATTACAAACTTTCCCCTTATTATATAGGGTATGTCTACAGCAAATATAATTAAGGCTATTACAACTTACCAAATACAAAATAAACAATAAAATAAAGACACAATATAATTAGAAAAAGAATAAAAAAGAATAAAACTGAAATAAAAAACTCCATCCAATAACTTCCACAAAATTGATCATATGGGGCCCATATGACAAGTCTTTTGAGCCACCTAACATGGGTAGAATTCCATGGATATTAATTTAAATTTTATTTAATTATATATTTGTTTTGGTTTGTAAAATCATTTGTTAATAACTTTATATGAAAATGCAAGTACTCAATTGAATTTTTCGCTGGCTTAGTGAATTGTTGAAGTACTTATTCAAATAATATAAACAAGTCAAGTATGAACATATATGTGAAAGCTCGGTTCGAGCTTGAAGAAAATATAAATAACTTGTAAAATGACCAAGCCAAATCCAGTCTACAAAATACTCAGCTTGACTTGGCTTAATCATAAACCTACCTTCACTACATCAACATAAGTAGCATAAAGTACTGCTTATGTCTTATAAGAAGTTCTCAAAGCTCCCTTGTGTTTCCCCATCAACAAGGATTTTAGCTTAAGAACATTAACTCCCTTGGGAGTTTCAATTGCATATTAAGAATGTATTAATGCTCTAAAAAAATTAATAATAATAACAATAATGCTATTTTTATGGCTATGCTATTTTATAGATAGGCAGGGCAATGACTTGTTGCAAAGTCTCTAATTGTTACTACGCATCCAGCAAACAATCTACGAGAAAGTAGTTCCTACCAAGGTCTTAAGGAGAGAAACTCTCATATGCACTCTGACTCCACCCATCATGAATGTGTTTTCAACTTCTATTCCGATACCACTTGTTACAAGGTCAAGAGCTCACCCAAATTTTTGCTACAAACCAAAACCTGTACAGTAATCTAGAGTGCACATCTCTAGATTCAACATTCTTTTAAGTTATCCACGATAAGGTTCAACATATAAACGTGCAAAGCAACTTCCCATCACATCAAAATAATTGCTTTGAATTCTCTCTTTTGGACTACCAAAGAATGCTCAAGTCCCAATCCATGATTGTCAAAAGTGTAACAATAAGCACCTCAAAAATAAAGCAATAGTAGGTGAGATATAGCAAAGAGAAATAAGGAAATGAAATTTTATCTATCAAGAAGGGCAATTGATTAATGATAATAAACCAATTGAACAGGAGCCAAGTAAAAAAATAAAGGAAAAAAAGACCTAGGCCATGAGAAAACAATAAGAGAAATATAATAGTAATACCAGGAAATTGCAAAAGAAAACAAACCTAAGGAAAGGTGCCCTCTTCAATGTCCAAATCATCTAAGTCATTCTCTTCATCACTTACACAGGGATCACCATTTTCATGGATGACCGTCATACTGGTGCCAGATAATTTCTCTACGGAGAGTGCAAAGAAGCCATAGCAGTTCAAGATTAGCATATTAAGCTTGAATTCATCAGATAAACAGAAACAGGTTTACAAAAATTACCTAAAGCTGAATAAGTCCAATCTGAAAGACAAACTAAAGCTTGAACCATCTTTGGATCAAGCAAACTTTGGCCAGAATGTAGAACCCTCTTTCCAATGTTGAAGCTAGCTTCCATAAAAGCAGAGGACATTGGTATTGTCAGGATGTCGCGGGCCATCATTGCAAGCTCAGGATATCGCATCGAACTATTATTCCAATATTCTAAGACATTAATATCACTGTTAAAGTCGGGACCTGGTTCTTCTAGGTAGAGATCCAATTGAGATTTCTCACCTTGAGGCCTAGATTTCCTACTCAAAAACTGTTCATAATCTTCAAATTCATCCTTATCTACATTTCCATGTTCTGCAACAGCAGGAGCTGCAAAGGTCCTAGTGCATGAAGAACTTGTCACAAAATTTGGCTTATATTCATCAAATAGACCATACAGAGTTCTAACAGTTGTGTTGACAAAATCCTCAGCCTTATCACCATAGATTTTTGTATAGCAAAACTCTACAAGCTTCACCTTGTAACGGGGATCCAAAACTGCCGCACATGATAAGATTAAGTTATGCTTTATCCAATATTTTTCAAATTTCTCTTGCATATCTGTAGCCATTCTAGTCATGAATGAAAATGGACCTCTTACTGCTTTCAATAAGTGCATATGAACTTTCCACAATGCCCTGAAATAAAGGTTGGAAGTTGGATGTTTAGCAGTAGAAAATGCGCTCTCCAACTCATAGAACACTGCTAAAAATTTTTGAATAATTGCCAACTTTTCCCACTCTTCAGCAGAGAGATTATAATAAAGGAAATTACTGTCATGTTCTCCCCAATATTGCAACATGCTTTTGTAATAAAGAGCACGTTCAATCATCATATAAGTAGTATTCCACCTAAAATACACATCCGGATGCAGTCTCTTTTTAGTGTCCAATTGGAATTCCTTGGAAGCAATCATATAAAATTTTTTCTTTCTTGATGTGAATTTTCGAATGTGTTCTATTCCACTCCGAATCTTATCAACAACATCATCAACAAGATTAAAAATAGCTTTTACAATAATATCCAGAATTTGGCAGCAACTTCGAACTTGAAAAAAGCAGCCACCAATTAAAAGATTTTTCTTAGCTAAAAGACAACCTTTAAGAGTATCAACAAAGTTGTCATCGTATGAGGCATTACTAGAAGTAATAGTAAAAATTTTAGTGTCAATGTTCCACATACTTAAGCAAAGTGCTATCTCATCAGCAAACAATGTTCCATTAAAGGGGGGTACTAAAGGTTTAAAATAAATAATCTTCTTCACCAATTTCCAATCATTATCAATAAAATGAGCAGTGATGCACATATATCCATTCTTGCTATAATCAGAGCTCCAATTCTCACAAGTTAAACATATTCTACCAGGTATTCTTCCTAAAAGCTCCTTCAAACTCTCCCTCTCCTTCAAATAACTAGAAAAAATCTTCCTTCTAATGGCCTGTGCATTAACATTTTCAAATTCAGGACAAACTTTAGTCATCATCTGCCTAAATCCAAGTTCTTCAACAAGTGTTACCGAATGCTTTCCACATATAATGAAAGCTGAAATTGCCTTTAATATTTCAGTTTGGTCTAGTGCACACTTCTTCAATGGCGTGCTTCCATCAACAAGAGCTTCATTTGATGAAAAAAGTTGTTTTATGCTCCTCACTTCACTTGACAGCAAGAGTTGCCTAACTTCATGGTTTCGACGTTTTGGACACCTCTCAAGATGGCGCTTTAAATGAGACGTTCCATGCTTAGAAGCCCCTGAGAGAATTTGTTTACAATGTATACATCTAGCCTTCAAAATATCATCTCTTTCAGCTTTGAGTTTCTCAAAATCTTCCCATACTTTTGAAACAGACCTTGAACGTTTATTACTTGATTCATATCCTGCGAGTCCATCGCTCACTATTGGTGTGCTCACCGTAGGAAATATCAATCCAGATGCCCTAATTATGGGGCAACGATCCATATGGCGCTTTAAATGAGAGGTACCATTTTTTTGAGCACTCGAGTATATTTGCTTGCAATGCTTGCATTGAGTTTTCCATACATTATCTACTTCGTCTTTAAGCTTATCAAAGTGCTCCCAAACTATTGAAGTTGCCCTCCCCCTCCTTTTCTTTTGTTGAATATACTCAACGAACTCATCCTCGACTCTAGGTATGATTGCTCCTTCCATGAAAAATCTACAATCATTAAGTAGATCCAAGTCAATGCCAACATAAAATTCAAACACTTCTTCTCTTAATAATTTGTTATCAATCAAAATTAAACATCAGTACCAAATCAAACACTAATAAAGACTGAGGTTTTGCATTGAGTAGTATTTATTATTTATCACTACATATGAATTCAAAAAAGATCTTAGATAATGGGAATAACATGATGCATCGAATACGCTCCTTCAATCAACTCTGCAATATTCTGCAATATACGGGAAGAAATTGGATCAAAATCATGCTAAAAATTATTGCATTTTACTCGAGCAACAAAAAAAAAATTGCAACACCTAAGTCAAGGACAACATGCCAAAATAAATAAATAAGTAAATAAGTAAATAAATAAAAAAATAAAACTTCAGTTCAACTTTAATAAAACTACTAACACCAATAACATGAAATATCTAAATAGTTACTGGTATGAATAATGAGTTGTGCTTGTTTGCACAATAGCTTCCATATACAAACACTCTTATTAATGTGAAATAAAAGCATCATGCATTGAAATTGTGCAAAAAGCATCAAGCCTAATACTTTAGCTGAACCAAATTAACTTACTGTTACAATGTTTTAGAAAACTAAACTAATACTTTCAGACTACAAAAAGGAATAAAAGGGTATTTCTTAGTCAGAGGCATCCAGAAAACAAATTCAATTATAAGCCATGTAGCGAATCATAGGTCATTAAGCTCATAAAGCATGCCCAAACTACAGAGAGGAAGGGACCTCAGTCGGTAACTGGTGTAAGAAGATCAGTAATGCATCTCCAGGAGAAATCTCTCCACAGAGAGAGATCGAGAGAGAAAAGGTGAGATGGAAGGTAAACCAGTTCTGGCTGGAAGGAGATTCGCCGCCGTTCAGCGGCGGCAGCGAGGACGAAAGGACGGAGACGCTTGCAAATCTCGCCAAAGAACCCTAGCCGTCGTGCTATCGAGAGGCCGGGTCGGGTCGGGCTTTCTAGATCTTATCCCGTTCAGTCTGGGAGCCAGCCGGCCCTGCCCAGGGATTATCGGGTACAATTTGGGACGGGGGCCCATGGGCTGTAGCCTTGGTCTAGGCCCCTTTTGACCCGGATCGATGAGCTGTCCGGCGCCTTAATGATCCGAGGATTGCAAGTTTTTCTAGCATTATTTTCTTTTGGAGCTTTTTTTAAACAAAAAAAAAAAATAGAGGATTACATTATGACTAACAAGAAAATATGAAAAGAAGAAAATGAAAGCAATCTGAAAGTTTGACTATAGCCTAGAATAGACAGCTATTTCAATGCATTGGCTCCATCCGGGCGATTCAACTTGTCTTGTACTAGAAAATAGTAGTTTCATATCAAAGGAAAGCAATTAGTCATTAGATTTTGGAAGTAAAAAAGCAATTAGTCATTAGATTTTGGAAGTAAAACTTGATCCTTGATAGCTTGCAAAATGCCTCAATTTCTTCAAAAATATCATGATATTCAGCCAGTTGAGCCCATCATTAGTGTTGTTGTCTCACCATTGCTCTCTAATTCCCAAAAGCATTGGGTTACAAGGAAATCCTTCTAGGCTACTAAGAAGCAACTGATTGAAATATTGAGTAATAATTCTGACACCATATGCGTCCAAGTGTATCGAGACAATTATGAAATCTTAGATTGTAAAAGAAAAGAGAGAGCGGTCTCCATAGATTAGAGAATGCAGAAGAAGGCTTAGAGAGGTTAAGAATAAAACCCAACAAAGAAAAGAGAGGAACCTAGTTCAATGCATTATATAAAAGCATTATTAGTTGTAGAGGGAAGTACTATGGTGAGGAATTAGGTCCTTAAACTTCCATTTTTTGCTCTTAAATTTGATGCAATGCTTCTCAAAACTGATTCAACTAAAGAAATATCATTCTTGAAAGTGTGCACATTTCTTTCCAGCCAAATGAAATAAGCATTGACTGGGATAGCTAGTAAGGAAATTTATATTTTGGGTTTACAAATGCAAGTATCAACCGTGACTAAGAATTATAGAGAACTATAACCAGCTGAAGAAAAGAGCCTAAGGTATTAACATTTTTCACAAGATTGAAAGAAAAGGAGCATTCAAAAAAACAAGTGAGCATGCATTTTAGATTTTATTTCCATAATACAAATATAAAAGGTGATTAGACCACTAACAGTAAGGGCATCCAAAGCATTTATGCCATTTATGAGAACTTTTCAGGCAAAAGTTGTAAAATTAAGAGAGCAATATTTGAATCTAATTAATAGGATTCAATCCTTGTGCGGTTGATCAATATATTGATGATAGTAAGCTTCCTTATATAAAAACACTTTTTTCCCTTTCTTAGATCAACTTAAACTAGCTTCCAAAGTAGGAAATTTAATTATTGAGTTAATGCATTTAGAATGAGTTTGGAGATTAGGGGGAAACGCTCAATTGAAATTGTTTAGAAAGACAAAAATAGAGGTATTTTTTAGCACTTAAACCAATCAAACAATAAATGCCCATATTTTTTACATAATGAAACTCCGTCCAACCATGGGTCATTGAAAAGGAAAAGCTTACTGTTTCTAATGATATAAAAACTGAAATAGTATCTAAATCCTTGGAAAGAGAGTTGTGGATTTTTTTGAAGGACATAAATATATTATTTTTGCTCTATAAAATAGATATGTATGAGCTAAAACACCATCTAGAGAGGAGATTGTTAGAGTTATAAAGTCTCCATATAATTTTAATTTTGCACATGATGTTTAGATTATCAAGGTTATGAAGACCCAAGCCTCCACAATGTTTGGCTTTCAATTAAAATTTCAACCCTGAAAAAGGAGAAAGAATTGATTTTTTGGCTTGTTGACGTGTTTTCAGTCTAGGAAAAAGAGACAGTGAGGATGGGCGTGCGTTAGTTTTTGGCCTCGAAGAAGAAAAAGAGAGGAGAAGGACTAGGATTTTCGGTCATGGGAAAAAAAGGAAGAGGAGAGGAAAGTAAATGGAAGTTTTCATCCTAGAAAAAATAAATGAAGAGAAGGGAAAGATATTTGTACATGGGATAAAGAGGAAGAGGAGAGGAATGTGGATAGGCACTTTCGACCTAAGAAAAAAAAGAGAAAGAGGAGGGGAGAAGGTTAAGGTTTTTGACCATGGAAAGAAAAGGAAGGGAAGAGAGAGGGAGAGAGAAAGTGTGTGTGGTTCGGCCGTGAGAAGGAGAAGAAGAGAAAATAAGTGACATATTTGAAAATAATTTTATACATATTAATTTACATAAGGAACAAAACAACATAGAAGAAAAGGGAGTTTACTTTGCTTGAATGAAGTAGAAGCCCTGTTTTCCCGTGGTTGAGTGAATTGGAAGTCCATTTGATTTCCTTGGTGAAGAGAGAGGAAGAGGATGAAGGGGTATCGGCTAAGGAAAAAAGGAGAAAAAATAATAAGAGGGGAAAGAGAAGGTGGTTCCACCAAATTAGAGAGGGAGAGAGAAGAAATTCAGCCTAAGCAAAGGACGTGGGGGAAAATGCATGAGGGACTTTTTAAAATGATTGAATATTAAATTTAAAAATAGGGTGGAACATGAATTTTTGGACAAATGGAGAGAGGGAAGAGGAAAAAAGAGAGGGGAATTCAAATAAGAGAGTTGGAGTGATCATGAATGCTTAAGATAAAAAATTTGACCTTGAGTCATTTGATTCATAAAAATTAGTGGAACACATTGGTGAGGTTATTATTGGTTAATGTGGTTGTCAGTTAATTTTTTCGTGAAAAGTACATTTTAATTTAATTTAATATGTATATATAATTTTTATTTTTAAAATAAAATTTTGATTTTTAAAATTTGAGACAAAATAAATCTCATATATTTAATAATTTAGATAATTGAGTCTAATACCAATAGTAATACACTACAACAAAAGATAAACAAATCACTTGTTAGTAGGCTTGACCATTTAAACTAAGAAAATTTATTACATCCATTTAGTCCACGAAATTTGTGACCGACAATTCTCATTCCTAATATAAAGATAAAAATAGTTAAAATTATCTAGGTTCTTAATTTTACATAGAGACAAACCCCTATAGTTAATTATATATTACGCAACTAGAGTCACCTAAGAAAACTCTTTATTAAGATCAAGGATTTTGTCTTCAAGAATTCAAAATTGAGTTTTCATGCTTGTTTATGGGAAAAGTCAAGTGGGAAGGGCTCAAATAAAAACTGTTATTTAGAGATCAAAGGAGATAAAAGTAAGGATGTCACAAATTATGAGGAGAACCCTGATTACTTCCCAAAATATCTTATTTGTTTAGCTTTATATTTTGGAAATGATGTTTATTTGATGTTTACTCCTGGCAATTATTTAAAATTAAGGCTTACATTTGCATAATATATGATCATACAAATACCTAGGAAGATAGGATGGTTTATGTTTTACCGCATGGACAACCTCGAAACCCTAAAAAAGAGGTAGGACTTATCCTACGCAACATGGTTGTGTTGAAGCCTAAGAGATAAGTGAGGATTTTATGTCGTACTAGATAGAAAACCTCAAAGTGCTATGAGTTTTATTATTTAAGATTCAGAAAAGTTTAGTTGCTTCTTGTTTTGTCGTCTGAGGTTGTCCCTGCACCTTATTCTGCTTCCCGAACAACTAGCTTCATGCTTCTTACTTGTGATGGTTATGGGTTTAAGGTTTATGATTGAACTTGAAGTTATGGTTGGGTCTCAAGGCCTGTTGTAGTGCTCTCCCTAAACAAGTGTCTTACTGTTCTCTACCCCAGAGGCTTTTGCAGGTATATTAAATTATACATAAGTAAAACATGTTGTAAAGTACGGTAAAGGAAAAAAATGTAGTAAAATGAGAAAAAAATGATGGTGCATACCTACCACCTCTGACGCTGCTTTTGTAAGGTTATTATTGTAAACATAATATAAAATTCAACAAAATGCAAATAGGTGAATTAAGTTAAATAAACCCATATAGAAGGGGCTGAGTGTAAGAATTTCAAGTTGCGGGTGGACTCAGAATTATCATTCCTAAAAGACTTCGTTGGCAATTATCAGCAATCTGTGTTTATAAAGTCTAATATTAACTAGAAATTACCAGCAAGACAATCAAAGGAGAGCGGTTAGGAGAGTGGTTCCTAGCCCAATCCAGGTAATTGCCAAGTGGACATTTAGAATATTGACACGCCTAAAAATTACCTACTTTTTCATATATATTTTATGCTCAATTTTAATGATTTTTAATGATATTACACTTTAAAGGAAGGTATTTTGCATATTTTCGGTTTCAGGTACAAGAAATGAACTTTTGGAGAAAATGGAGCAAAAAAATGGTGTAATTTGGAGTAAAAACGAGCAAGAAAAAAAATTTTGACTTGACACATTTAGATATGTCTTTCTATGCTTAATCTAATTTACATTTCTCACATGTTTTTGAATGAAATTACACTTTAAGGGAAGATTTTTTTCATGCTTATTTTGTAGGTATATCTGTTAGGAGCAAAATGCAACTGAAATGGAGTGAAACAGAGACAAACGAAGCAAAACAGTGGAGCTGCTTCAGAGTGGTGCATGATGCGCCAAAATCCAGAGAAGTGGCGCATGATGCACCAAAGATAACTTTTTACCGATTAAGGTGGTTTGAGATGAATTTTAGGTGAATTTTCAAAGGGACACTTGTTCTAAACACCCCTTGGAGTGATTCAATGCATCTAGACACTTTGGAAAGTTCTTTTGTGAAAGGATATGTCTCTTGGATCAATGAACATGTCTTTTTAATTCAAAAGAGTTGACTTTTGGATAAAATTTTTGAGGAAATTTTGAATTCTTTTTGGAGGAAGGCAACCTTTTATAAAAGAGAGGGAAGACTAGGGTTTGTAAGGAGAGTTTTTGGGTAGCGTGTGTGTGTGTGTGTGTGTGTGTGGTGTGTGTGTGTGTGTGATGAAGAAAGATGTGTGTGTGTGGCGTGAGAGAGAGATACACAAGGGCTTGTAGATTTTATTCCAAGATTGTAAGAAGAGAGGGAAGGTGAGAGATTTATTCTTCATTGCACTTATAAGAGAGAATTGAGAGTGCTTGTAAAGAGAGAAAGGCTTGAAGAGAACTTCAAGGGATTTGCTTGGGAAGGATTGTGAGATAAGTTGTGTCTTTTATTTCTTTTATTGTAAATTTGTTTTTATTAATAAAATTCGTGTTTTTTCGTACTTTTCTCATGAATTTTGAGCAGTCTTCTTTATCATTCTTGTGTTTTTTCGTACTCTTCTCATGAATTTTGAGCAGTCTTCTTTATCCTTCTCCCTACTTTGAGATATAGTTCTGTGAAGAATTGATTTTATTTTGTACGGTTTTAAATGTCAATAACTCGTTACTATTTGAACCCAAATCTTCATTTACTTTTTGATTTGGCCAATTGAAATGCTAAAATGTGTTGAGAAATATATGTTCCGAAAGAGCTATGATTTCTACAACATGGGGAGAATCACATTTGATTTCATGTGAGAGTATTTCATCCATGGATTGAGTGCAAATAAATAGGTAAATATACTTTGTTGGACGCAGAATCAGAGATTTTAAGGTGACAGATTAAAATCTCCAATTTTGTCCAATTGATTGGAAACTAATGCAAGATTGTTAGCCCTCATGTGAGGGAGTGGTGGGAGCTCTATTGTAGCAGCCGGTATCCTCCCAGCCTTACCACGAAATTAGAGACCAAACTCTGATGTTGTCAATGTTCTTTATGCACTCAAAAGAGGGTAAAGAGTAGGATTGCTCCTATATATATATTCAAATGATTTTGATTTCTTCACTAACCATATACTCATTGTAAAGGGGAATGGTGTTTTCTTAAATTTGAACTCTTCGTCATAAAACTTTGTTTAGTCTTAATAAATTTAATAAATTTAACTTTGATAAGTTTACTTTTGAAAAGTTTAGCAATTGGTTTAATTAGTTTTGTTCTTTTATTTACATTTCTATTAGCATTCATTAAACCGTTTTTAATTTGTCTTTCTTACTTTAATTTTTATAGTTTGAATATTGCGACTTAAGTTATTACCATAAGGATTTCCATCTTCCAAAACTAAGACTTTAAAGTAGTAGACTAGAATCAGTAGACTAGAATTAGTACTGCGCTTCTCTGTGGGATCGATACTGGGTTTCTCACCTCGCTTCTTCGTGTGGTCGATACAAGGGTTTTTAAAGAAAGCCCTATATTACTTGAAGCGATACATGCGCTTGCGTAGAACTCCTAGTATGTGAACTATTTTATATATTTTATATAACATTTCTATTTTGCACATTAAATATTTAATATAAATTGGGTCAAGATTTTGACCATATTTTTTAAAGCTAAATTACTGCATAAATTTCGGGACGGGTCTAGTTTTTGGCACTATTACCGGAGATTTAAATTTACATAGAACACGTAGAAAAACAACACACAATAGGGGCACATCAAATATACACTCAAAATTTATAGTTTTTCATGCATATAAGTAAGGTAAATATTTATTTAGCTACTAGAATATCAGTTTCATAAGAAATATAATTATTTTGTCATTATATTTTATATTTTGTAAATTAGACTGTCTACAAGTCAATTACACTGTCGGGCCAAAACCACCGGTAGCTTAAGAAAATAGAGTTATTTATTGTTGAATGTTGGTGAGTAGTAGTGTCAATCCTGTACCCTCATGAGGTTTTCAGGTCAGGAGGTACAATATTGTTTCGTTATCCTTCATGACGAATTTTTCATGAGATGTCTTTTTCATTGTCGTCTGTGCCACCACAATCTTATACTTACACTAGTCTGATGATCCATATGTGGTAACATTTTAAATATCTTTAGTTTCCAACAAGGTTCCAATTACCATATCCAAGATTCATACCCTTAAGCATTGGGTTTTATTGTAGTTTAAGTGGTGACATTATAATTTACAATAATGTATGTTAATTTAAATGTCCAGATCATATCTTGGTAGGTCCTTAAGGATTTCTTTTTTTTTGTTTGGTATTAGATATTGTTATATTTTGAAGATGATTTTCTTCAACAAATCATAATAAACCCAAATTTGTTATGAAATATCCAAAATCTCATAAAGAAGTTCAGAGAGCAACTCTGAACAAACTTTAGGATCTCCTATGTTATTCCAAGTTCATCCGACCTTGCTATATTTTTTAGTTTATCCACTTGTTCAAATTGTGCATTGTCATGTTTTGAACTGTGCTTAGTGTTTTATGTCTTAATCAACCCATGAGTAAGCAAATTGGTCAATTCTTGACATTATGGTAAGGATCACATGGATAAAACCATAAGGGTACATTTGTGAAGTATTGGAAAGCTTACATTCTTACCCCCCTTCCCCAAAATGGGATTTGATCTTGTGTTGTTTTAAAATGTTTCTTGTTCACTCATATTTTCTTCTTTATCTATTCCTCAAATGATATCAAATCTGGCCTAATTCACTACTTATCCCTTAAGGCTTAAGGGTAAACTTGTAAGTTTTAAAAACTTGTAAAGTGTGTTTAATCTATATTGAAAGGATTGATTTTTTGTTGGATCACTAGTTGGGGTTCAAATTAGTGAATTATTGGTCTTCTAACTCCTACCCCTCACTCTTTGATCACCCAAACTTTCATCTCTTTTGAAATACAATAATTCAAGTAATTATAATCTCATCCTTTTATAAAAAGGTCTTAAATGGGTTACAACCCAATTTACCCTTTGTGCTTCAATCACTTCAATGGATTCATCATAAGAAATTAATACCCTTTCCCTTTTGGTTTAACCTAACAAAATTGATTATCTTAGGGTTAGGGTGTAAAATTCCAGAATTACAATTATACTGTTATGATTTACATCCCATAAATCTTATATTTTATTTCAAATGGTCATGAAACTTCACTAACCTCTGACTCATGAAATAATTAAGACATCAGAGGAGAAGTTTTTTCTTATACTATTATTTTATTTTTATAATTATTTTAATCCATAATGTGAATTTTGATTGTTAATTAATTTAATTATCCATAGCATGTTCTCTATTCTTAAAGAAATTTTATATTGTTGATAAAATTCAGATGGCTACTTATAGCAATTTTCATGATTTTTTGAATTATATTTCAATTTTAAGAATTTTTTAAATTAGTTTTAATTAGAAAATATATTTTTAATTTAAAAAATCTAATTTTATTTTTCAGTAATCTTTGACTTTAGTGAACTAAAAAAACTTAATTTTATATTTTCTAGTTTTATTTTATTTTTTATAATTATTTTAGCCAATAATTTGTAAAAATATAAGAAAATACATTTAAGTACCTAAAATATATTTTTTGACTTTGAAAATTTTAATGGGGTATTTTAGAGTTGTTTTCTTTAATTAGAGAGATTTTTAGGATATTTTTTAAATATATTTATATTTCTATTATTTTTAATAATTCTTAGATATAAAAATACTTGGAAAATACCTTTTTAATTTTTAATTTCATTTAGATTTTTCTTAAGGTCCTCTAATTTCAGTGAACTCATTAAACATGATTTTATATTTTTCTTATTTTTATTTTATTTTTTATAATTATTTAAGTGGATAGAGGTGATTATCATGAAAAATTAAGGCTTTTATGGTTAGAGATGTTATATCACTTTGGAAAAATTAGAAAGCATCCTTAAACATGTGAGGAATAAACCTTAAAAATTTCTTGCCATGGTGATAGATTTTTAAATAATAATGATTTAAATAAGTTTTAGAGTTTTAATTAATTTAAAATTAAATATAAGATAATTATTCTTAATTTTTAGTTCATTGGATTCTCCAATGTTCACTGAACACAGCGGTATTTTTGTTTTATTTTTGATATTTTTCTGCACCAAGTTATGATTTTTTGAAGTTTTATTTAATTTTTATATTTAATTAAATCAAAGATACCTTATTTATCCACTTAACAAACTGACATCCGACTCAACCACAACGGCTCTCAAAGACCATGCTTCGCTCTCTCATTGGCTGCCCTTTCAATGGGCGCTGCTAACTCGACCCGCAGCACATGTTTTAAGTCGAATCAATCTGTCATCTGCCACAATTCGAGCCACTCATTTCAAATACACGTGAAAGGGTGGCATCAATTCATCATCCCAAATGATTCATAACCCATGAATTATCCACACTCTAGAGCTAAGATCTCTCTCAATACTCAACCAAATTTGATGGGGTTTGTTCATATAACTTCATTTAAGTGAGACTAAAATATTTGTATGGCTAGGTGGGCATGAATTGTTCATTTTCTTCATAAAAGGTAAAACCAAGGCAAAATTAGGGATTTTTTAGCTATATCTTTGTCCAAGAGGTGATGTCTTGATTGGATTGGTTGAGAAGCTTCACCTAGACACCACAAACCTCTTTTAAGTGTTGATTTTATCTGGGGTGACCTAGACCAAATGGTGAATCAAGTGTGGTCTAGCCCTAGGTTAGAGGCCATGGGAGAGAGGGATTTTGGTTGGGGAAGTGGCTTTAAGGTGTGGGGAAGCTTTTGGAACTATCAATTTGGAGTTTTGTGGAATTTTGTAGAATGGTAAAAAAAACCTTAGATTTCCATGGAGAAATTAGAGTTTCTCTGTAAGCGTGGGAAGGTTTGGGAAAATATCAAAAATTTACCAGTTTCCCCAAGTTTTGTGCATGTCCTCCATTTTGGTCTCGAGGGGGGTCCTTCTTATAGTCTCAACCATGGAGCTCAATTGACTAAGCTAAGAGGTAAAAGGTGGTGCTTATGTGGAGTGAAGATAATGAAAATTGTCCAATGGGGGTGAGCCACATTGAATGGGCTCAATTTTGAGTTTTCCCCCTTTTAGTGGTTCTCAGGTTTGGATTTTCCGACAGCCATGGCGGCTGGCCAGGCCACGAGAAGTCACCATCTGGTTGAGGGAGCTTAGGGGTGGAGAGTTATGAAGATAATTTAGATGTATCATGGGTAGATGTGTTTGATTTAAGTGGAAGGGTCTTGACTTGATTTTGGGGGACTTTGGGTTCAAATCATGTGTTTGGATTAGGTTCATTAACCAAGGTGGCTAGGGCTGGTGGTGGTCAGTTGGATTTGTGTGGTCTAGTCTCCATCGTGTGGATTTAGATTAATTTTAGGTTTAAGTGAATCATTAAATTGGCTAAGAAATTTTTGTCAAATGTGGAAAGTGAGTCCTCCTTTAGCCATAAATGGCAAGGTGGCTCACATGAGGCTCATCATGCATGGCTCCTTGGGTTCTTTATGGCTTGCCTAAGGCTCATGCATGGCCTCCATAACTTGCATTAAAGAGGAGGGGTGAGAAATTCAAGTGTGGAGGCAAATTTCATAAATTCTAGATGAGTTTGACTAATCATGAGATTTTGTACTTTAGGCTTCAATTAAATTTGATCATAGATGACTGAAATTTGTCATGTGGGCTTAGATTTAAGAGGATTTAGACACTGGGCTTGAGTTATAGGTTTTTGGGATTAAGTTGGTGGGCTTGGTTTTGGACATAATTTTAATGAAAATTCAAATCTACCATGGGCTTGATGAAATTTAGAAATTGTCATCATGAGATTTGGGACATGATCTTGATGAAATTGGACTTGTCACATGAGTTCAATTTCGGTGGACTTTAGGCTTGGGGTCAAATTTGATATGGGGTTGATGGGTTTACGTGGTGGTGTGCATTGGTGTAAGGATGTGTATGCGGTGAACATGTAAGGTAGTGGTGAATGTGAATCGTAATTGTAAAATATTAAGGTGGTGTAAGATTGCAATGGACTAAAATTGTGGTGGTGTAAGATTGTGGTGGAGTGTATGAATGTGTATGTAGGGTGAAGTGATGTGTATGGTGAGGTATGGGGGTAATGTAGATGTAGTAGTGTATAGATTGTGTGTGTGGTGTTTATGAATGTGTATGTAAGTATGTGTGTAGTGTTAGTTGGGTGTTCAAGTCATAAAGGGTGCCCCTAAAGTTTTGTGATCCTATAGGAACTCGCTTTTGAGCCTTCACATGTTGGTCCTAGTCATCCCAACCATGAGTTCAGGACTTAAGACCATCTATCTAAGTCTCCATAAAAAAGTTAAGAAGTGTTTTGAGTTTATAAGGGAGGTAAGTTCCCTCACTCGTCTTCTAGGATAGCCAAGAGTAAAGTCCTATGGCTAGATCCCACACCCTAGGAAAATAATTTAGACTTCACCCAAAATATTGTCAACAAATGGACCTCAAATAGGTGTGGTGTGTGCAACAAGCACACCATGTGTATTGACATTGACCAAAATGATCAACCAAACCCAACTTGAGACTGAATTTAAGTTGAGGATTTTAGAATACTCGTTGGAGATTAGTAAGTGTATTTTTTATTTGTAGCTGTAAATTCAAATTAACAATCTTAATATTGATCTTAACAGGACATTTGTTAAATATTGTCACCGAATTTCATGGGGGTTTTAAAAAGGTACCGTGAGGAAGCTCAAATGTTATTTAGAGCTCATGTTTTGGAGTTTGTCTGTTTACTTACTTCTTATGTGAGATATTTTTATGATGTTTAGGATGACATCTTTCAAGACTCCTTACTAGAGATTTGATAGTTTTGACAAATTCATTTGATGTAATGGATATTTCAGATGTAGGGGCTAGATTGAGAAGGAAAGCATGAGGGCTCACATCCCACTCAAGAACTGATCAAAGTCATCAGAATCCTTACATCGATCTAAGATGTTCTGATTGTAAGAAGTGTTGGGATTGTATGGGATGTCAATTTAAAGGAATCAGAATCCTTGCACCAACACCAAAATGTTGTGAATGTTGAATCAGAATCCTCCCATCGACCCTGCAATGTTGTGTCTGTAGAATCAAAATCCTTGCATCGACCCTAAAATGTTATTATTGCAGAAGGATTCAAAATCCTTGCACTAACCCTGAAATGTTATGAGTGTGGAAAATTTATTGAGAAATTGTGAAAATTGTGTGGAAGGAATTAGAATCCTGGCACCGACCTTGGAATGTCATGTGTGTGAAAATTTTGTGGATATATTGTGGAAATTTGGCTGAAAGGAACCATAATCCTCACACCGACCCTAGAGTGTCATATGTGTGGAAATTTTGTGGATAGATTGTTAAAATTGTGTGGAAGGAATCAGAATCCTTGCACTGAGCCTGGAATCTTACAATTGTACAAGGAATCAAAATCCTTGCACCAATCCTGAAATGTCATGTTCGTAGAAAATTTGTAAAAAGAATGAGAATATTTGTGGAATTAGAGAGGATCGTGAGAATTGTGAGAATCACGAAATTTGTTAAAGTTGCAATTTGAAGATTATTTTATCACTTCCATTTTTCTTATTTTCTTGTCTCTTCTTTTCTTTTATCATTGTCGATTTCTTTGAGGTATCTTGTTTCATTTTGTTTGTTTGTCCCTTCTATTGTTTGTCATTGTTATTAAAATTTCTTATTTGTATCATTCTTTATTCATTGAAAGGCTTTAGAACTGAGAAGAGCCCAATCCAACAGCTCAAAGTCAATCACAGAAGACAATGGTTTCAAAATATATTCATTTCCATTGAATTGTTGAGGATAAAAAATAATCCATTTTTATTCTTTTCTGAAACCTGATACAGAAGCACAAAACCTAAAAAATAGCATCTTGTTTGTAAAAAGGAGATCAAAACATATTAGTAGTATCTATCTGTATACTGCAATCTTTGCGTTAGTGTCTTCATGTTTGCTTGGTTTTCTGGGACTATGGGGAGACTAACCACACCACCTAAGTTATTCTTTGGAATGAAATTCCTTTTGAATACACCTAGAGGTGTGTTCTTCTCAAATATTCATATCTCCAAAGGTTGTAATCCTTCCATATCTATGTGTGGTTGGTATCCAAATGGTGTCGTGTTGTCATCCATCTTTCAGAAAATGTTGGACACTCTCCTTTGTGGCACCGCTGGTATGCAGTGTTTTGCCAAATCTGCTCCATTTCATTTAAGTATCAAAATTGATCCAACTAGTTGAGGGATCTCTACTGGACCTCGGAATTCACCCAGGCCAATGATCTACAGTTCTTTTCCAAACATTATATTGCATTTGCTAATGAAGGAGACTGTGCAGAACAACCTCAAGAAATCATGGTGGTCTATATGGGGTGAAATGCAATATCCCTCTTCATATATGTTGATTATATAACTATTGTTCACACAATCCATTGGTAAAGCATACCAAGAAACCATTCTCTTAATAATTGTCTTTATTATTGAAGGCATCATGTCTACCTCATCATGTCTCATAATCTCTGTGGGGGCAAAGTTATAGCAGCAACCATACTAGACGGTGATCCTTCCCTTGCCTCTCATCCATTTTGTGGGATTATGAATATGTCCTTTTCTTCAAACGATCCACCTGGCCTCTGTCGCTCAATTCAAAGATGCAGTCCACTATCTTTCTCTGCTCATGTTCAAAAAAAACTTAAGTGTATAATTCCAATCCTTCCAGGATGTTGACGTACTTCCCTTGCATTCTTTCCCAATGCTTGAAGTTCTTTTTTCTCACCTTTTGAAACCTCCCAAACTCATTTTTAGAAACAATCTATAGTTGTCTTAGCTTAACAAACAATGGAATATATGTCTCCATATTCGGGAGTTCATCGCTCCTCTGTACTATTGGGGAGATAGCGCACTATTGGGGAGACAGTGCAGTCCGTACATTCTATGTATGGTTTTGCTGGCGTGTATTCCAAAAGAGCGTGACCTTCAACAGAATTTGACAGTGGTTGTTCTATCAAAAGCTTAGGTAAAGCATCCCCCACAGGTTACTCAAACATTTCCGTCTCCGAAACGGCTGGGATATGCTTCACAACTACTCCACTTATCTTTCTTCTTTCCAACCGGTCAAGCATCCTATGCTTATGATGTTTGTAATTTTACTGTTGTGTTCAAGTCAGAGGCATCTTCCTTGTGGACTAGTTTTCTATGGGCTCTAATGGGGGAGCACTAAGAAGCTTACTATCAACTGTCAAAACCATAGACCTTATCTTGCCCTCTCTGACATTTGGATTGTCGTTTGTCGGGGTATTGATACACTAAAATAATATATTGTTTTAAGTACCTATTCTATGCTTATTTTTTGTGATATTGCACTTTAAAGAATGGTATTTTTGTGTTTTTGTTGTTGGTATATCATTTTTAGGATTTGGAACAAAAATGACAAAAATGACAAAATTTGGAGCAAAAAGAGTCAATTTTGGATTCTGGCGCATCATGTGACAAGTTGGCGCATGATGCGCCAGAGATGAATTTTTCAAATTAAGGCGGTTCAAGACAAATGACAGGTTCAAGACAAATTTTGCTCGAATTTTCAAAAGGACACTTGTTCTACGCACCTCTTGGAGTAATTCAATCATCTAAACACTTTGGAAGGTTCTTTTATGAAAGGTTATGACTCTTGGATCAAAGGACATATTTTTTTAATTCAAAAGAGTTGACTTTTGGAGAGATTTTTGGAGGGGATTTTGATTTTTTTCCAAAGGAGGCAGCCCAAAATAAAAGAAGAAGACTTGAAGAGGCTAAGAGGGGAACAAAAAAGAAGAGCTTTGGGGTGTGGCATGAGAGTTATGGAGAGAAAGAAGAGGAGGTTTTCTTCTAGCTTTGTAAGAGGAGAGGGAAGGTGAGAGATTTCTTCTTCATTACATTTCTAAGAGAAACTTGGGAGTGATTGTAAAGAGAGAAAGGCTTGGAGAGAACTTTTAGGGATTTGCTTAGGAAGGATTAGGAAGGGGAAGGATTGTGAGATAAGTTGCATTTTTTTCTTTTATTTTGCAAACTTATTTTTATATATGAAATTCATATTTTATCGTATCCTCCTGAATTCTGAGTGGTCTTCTTTATCCTTCTACCTACTTTGAAGATATGGTTTTGTGAAGAATAGATTTTTTTTCTATAGTTTTAAATGATAATAATTTGTGATAATTTGAACTTTGATCTTCATTTACTTTTTGATCTAGCCAATTGAAATGTTAAAACTTGTTGAGATACATATGTTCTTAAAAGAGATATGATTTCTACAACATAGGGAGAATCACATTTGATTTCATAGGAGAGTATGTCATCCATGGGATTGAGTGCAAATAAATAGAGAAATATACTTTTATTGGATGTAGAATTTGAGATTTTAAGGTGATAGATTAAAACTCCCTATTTGGTTCAGTTGATTGGAAACTAATGCGAGATTGTTAGCCCTCAGGGGAGGGAGTAGTGGGAGCTCTGGATTGGCAGTCGTACCCTCCTAGCCTAACCACGGAATTAGGGACCAAACTCTAAATTATTCAATATTCTTTATAACACTCGAAAGAGGGTAAAGAACAGGATTGCTCCTATTTGGCACAAATGAGTTTATATATATATATTTGGCAGTCGTATCCTCCTAGCCTAACCACAGAATTAGGGACCAAACTCTAAATTATTCAATATTATTTATAACACTCGAAAGAGGGTAAAGAACTGGATTGCTCCTATTTGGCACAAATGAGTTTATATATATATTTTTTCAAATGATTTCAATTTCTTCACAAACCATATACTTATTGTAAAGGGGAATGATGCTTTCTTAAATTTGAACTTTCTGTCACAATAAAAACTTTGTTTAATTTTCACAATTTTATTTTAGAAAGTTTAGTATTTAATTTAATTTAATTTCTATTATCTTACATTGTAATTAACATTCACCTGCGTATTCAATTTTCAAATTTCTCACTTTACTTTTATTTTTTGTTTTTATTATAAAATAATTTTCATAATTTACTTTAGGATTTTCCAACTTCCCTGGGGATTGATATCTAGGACTCTATTAGAGCCCTTTATTACTTGAACGATACATATACTTGTGTTGATATTTAGTAGAGATTTGGCAGTTTGAAAGGAGTTTTAAAAGTTAAATTATATTTATAAAAAATATTTTTGTTAGGATTATATTGCATATTTATTCTAAGTCTGCCTGCATCTAGTTTCTGGCGCTGTTAAGTGGTGTCAACTTCATAAATATTTGCATATAATCAGGTATTCTCTGTGTTCTCCCCCAAACTCCTCTTCTTTGGGGTCGTGCTAGTTCTTCTATTCTTGAATGTGAGTACGAGTTCCCAATCATGTACTTATTCTTGACTCACTACATTTAATAATGACCCTTTTTATTCTATCTCAATTTGTTCAAAATCCAGGATGAAGTTAATGACAGCTCCTTATGCCAGCCTATCCTCATCTAGTGTGAGATTGATGCCCTTTTTGAAAGAGAAAATTAGCCTCAGGCTCGACATTTTCCTACATAAAATAGGAGAAATTTTAGCTTGCTCAATCTCAAGTTGAATAAGAACAATATGTTATCATTAATTATGTAGAATTTTTGTCTTTCTTCATCAATGACATCATCATTTTTTTGTTTTATATTGCATTTCTTTTATTGACTTTATCATGTTTTTTTTATTTTTATAGAATTTGATTGAAGAGTTCAGAAGAATTTTCTTTATCTTGTTGAAACATCTTATTAAAAACTTTTCTTTATTCTTGGACCCAGTTACATACAATTATCACATCGGTGCTTCTAGAAGCAATGTTTTTGCCCATAGAATGTCACAACACATGGTACTTTTAAAGATACCATCTATTTATCAATAACACTATTTTTTTACCTTGGCAGTCCACTAGTTGGTAGGATCCTCTAGAGTAGACTCTTTCAAACATGAATAGTCCCTCCCATGTTGGTTCAAAATTTTCTTATATCTTACAGTGTGTAGGAATAGTCTTTTAAGAATGAGAACCAGTTCTCTAACTTTGATAGTTCTTGGGTGGACCAGTTTATCATGGGTTTGCATCATCTTTGTGTGATACAGTTCTAGATTTGTTTTGCATCCAACCATTTCCCTTTAAAACTTTATAGTTCTTGGAGTCGGAGTCTGACATTGCAATCTATTGTAGTCTTGTTTGCCACCGTAACTCTATGTGGCAGGAGTTGTACTTTTAGGTGAACCATGACCTCAAATCCATACACTAGAGCATACATGTAGACTATGTTAGAGTTTTGAACATTGTTCTATATGCCCATAGGGCTTCTAGCAACTATTCATGCCTTTCTCTTTCATTGTTTTCTAAGGTCTTGTTCAATATATGCACAAGTGTTTTATTGAAGGCTTCTGTCAATCCGTTCAGTCTTGGGTAATAAATTTTATAGTACCTCCAGTTTATACTATGTTATCTGACAAAGTTGTTGATCATGGTACTTCTGAAGGTCGAGCCATTATCCAAGATGATTCTCTGTGTGACACCAAATTGACACAAGCCTCAAACCTCTTCTAAATAAATTATGAATCATTAATAGTCAATAAGGTTGATTCATCCTGAAACTCTATTACTTCCTCATCAAAATTTGGCTCTAATGACTTATTTTTATAACTTTCTCAGAAATGGCTACGACACAAATAAACAATTAAGTCCATCAAAAAATATGCATCTTCATTTCCTTTAGAAGGAAACTTCATAGATTTGGAGACATTAAATGTAACCTCCTAATTGTTTACTCTCATAGTTAATTCACCTTTTTGTACATCTATCATATCTCATCTAGTGGCCAGAAATGGCCTGCATAAAATGATTGTAATTTATTTATCTTCCTCCATATCTAATACAATGAAATCAAAAGAAAAAATAAACTTATCCATCTTAACTAAGACATCTTCTATAACCCCTTTGGATAAGTGATCGATCGATCAGCTGGCTGAAGTGTTACAGTAGTAGGAGACACTTCTCCTAGTCGTAACCTTCTAAAAATTGACAATGGCATAAGGTTTATACTTGCTCCAAGATCACATAAAGCTTTTTCAAAAAATCTTTCTCCTAATGCACAAGGGATAATAAAGCTCCAGGATCCTTGAGTTTATGTCGAAGTTTCTTCTAAATGATAGCACTGCACTATTTACTAAGTGTAACTGTCTCATAATCTCCAAACATCCTCTTCTTATTAAGAATGTCTTTTATGAACTTTACATAATTTGGCATTTACTCCAGAGCCTTAAAAAATGAATATTAAGAGTTTGCTTCTTGAATACCTCCAAAATTTTAAAAAATTGTTGGTCCAGTTTTTATTTTTGAAGTATTTGAAGAAATGAATGTGATGATTTTTCTAATATAATCTTAGTTGGAGAGACTGGTTTCTCTAAGTATTTAGAAACATTTCTCAAATGTTTTTCAGGTTCTACAACCTCTTTTTCAACTTCCAAATCTTTTCGAACTACATTTTCCAACTCTCTTCTACCCTTAATTGGACAACTTTTACATTCTCACTATTCTTCTTCTTAATGTTAATCTCAGTGTTATTAGGAAGAGTTTCTTGGGGTTGATTATTCAGTGAGTTAGCAATTTGTCCCAAATGGTTTTATATGTTCCTTATAGCTGCACCTTGACTTTGCAATTAATCCCCCAACTGCAATACAACCTCCTCCAAAGATAACTTATTTTTTTAATTGTGTTTTAGAGTTAAATCCATGAGGATAAGAATGTCTATAGTTGTCACTACCTTGATTATTCCAATTTCCTAATGGATTTGCTGGTTATTTCACAATTATTGGTTTCCCTCACTAGAATTATTGTTCTAATTAAATTTAGAATGGTTCTTTCAACTTGGGTTACAAAAATTAGAATAAGGGTTGTTAGGACTGTTGTTAATTGCATTTAAGGTCTCAAATGATGAAGTACTGATCTCTTGATTCTACTAATATGCAAAGCACAAAAATAATTCAGATTATATTTCACATATATATTTCCTTACTTTGCAACAAAACCAAAAACTTGATCCTGAAGAAAAATAAGGATTTAACTTTTAATTTATATATATTGGGATACTACGCAAGTATACGTATCGTTATCAAGTAATATAGGACTTTTTGATTAAGACCTGAATATCAAACACATAGGGATTTATACAATATGATCTTTTAGAAAACTTTCTATTTTTAAAAAGACAATTACTTAAACTGAATATATTTTGCAGTAATAAAAATTCAAATATTTTTTGGTATTTTTGATATTCTGTCAAAACAATAACAACTTAAAAAGATAACTAGAGTTTTGTAGATGAAAAACACTTAATAAGAAAAATATCTTTCTTCTTCTCATGAATCAGTAATAAGTATAAGAATTTTGTTGTGGAAGTATGCAAATTATGTTGTGCCAAATAAGAGCAATAATATTATTTACCCTTACTAGAGTTGTTATAAAGAACATTGGTTAATTTAAAGCTTGAATAGTTCTGAAGACTGGCTAGGCAGAGAAGATACTAGCTCTCACTCTAGAGTTCCCTCGATTCCCTCCACCTGGGGGCTAAAATCTCGTATCTGAATCTAAAACAATAAACCAAGTTGGGGGCTTTAACCTGTCACTTTAAAGTCCTCTAACTCTACACCCTTCAATGAATATTTCCTTATTTAATTGCACTCAATCATATGAACTACATTCTCATTCATAAAACTTCATGTGATTCTTTCCAATTGTTGACTGAGACAATACCAGCTCGGTTCTTACATGTTCTCACAACAAATTTTAACATCTGGATTGGCTAAATTAAGAAGTAAATGAAGTGCATGGATTTAAATCATCACAACTTCTTCCAACATTAAAGATCAATACTCTCCACAATTTCCATCCAAAACTTAATTACTTATCATTTTAAGAAGAAAGATAAAGAAAACTACTCAGAATCCATGGAGAAAATAAAACCACACTTTAGTTTAAAAGTAGAAATCATTGTCAAACCAACAACAAGTCTCAATTAAAATCAAAAGTAGTCTCAAAGTAAAAAGATGAAAACTTATCTCAAGTTATCCATCAAACTTTTAAAGTTCCTTTGAATATCTTCCCTTTACAATCACTCAAAATAAAATAACAAAAAGGATAAAATAAAAGTAAAATTAGTGCCTAAAAATCTCTCCAAACTAACTCCCCAATTTGATGAACTTTCAAAACTTTCCAAGTATTTTCAGGACTCTTTTCAAATTCCTCTCTTCTTTCTTTTATAGTTTTCCAAGAGGTGCCTTGGAAACTCTTCAAAATGTGTCCCAATTAGATGTATTTTTCAAAGAGATGCATCCTTTGTGATAATTTTCGTCCATGGTGGTTATAGCCACCTATTAAGCCAATGGGTGCCTCAAAAAACCCCTTTAAAATTCACAAAAATTGACTTTACTCATCTAGTAACTGCCACTGACACTTAAGTGCAGGACCTCTGGTGCTTAAGCGTGGCCTTCTCTGTTTAACCGGCGCTTAAGCGTCAGATCTGGCGCTTAGGCTCCAAAACACATTTGCATATTTTTCACATTTTGCTCCAAATTTAATCCTTTTTCACTCCTTTAAGTATTTTTCACCTTTTTATTTGCATCTGCAAGAAAAACACAAAAATATCTTTCATTAAAGCACAATATCTCAAAAATAGGTATACAAATGTGTCTAAAAACACAATATATTTTAGGTGTATTAAGTACTAACATCAATCATTTATACAAATGAATTTTTCTCAATCACTGGAGGTACTTGAGGTTGGATCATTCCAAATTGGTCTAGCCTCCTTGATATGGCTACTACCTTAGAGGTTAGAATCGAAAGCATATTTCTGTCTTGTACACCTCCTAGGGTTTTCTCTTTGATACAAAAAAAATTTATGCATTTTTAGACCCATAATTTATACTTATTTTTGGTGATATTGCACTTTAATGGAAGATATTTTTTGTGTTTTATTCAGGTTATTAATTTTCAGGTTATTGATTTTTAGGACTTAGAGAAAAAAAGAAGAAAAAAGAATGAACTTTGAAGTCAAAATAGAGAATTTAAAAAGTTGTTAAGTGTCGACGGCACCAGACTGGGCGCCGATGGAGCCATTTGATAGAGAAGACGGATTATTTAAATGGTCTTTGGCGTCGATGGCTCCAGAATAGGCGCCGACGACACAAGAGTTGATGCAGACCCTGTTTCTAAAAGATTCGACGAATTTAGACTCTTTTTGAAGAGTTTTTGGATGCACCTATTGGAAAACCGACCCTAGGCTCTATTTAGGGTCGAAATTTTATCAGAAACCCACCCTCCCTTTGTACCATTTCACATTCTTCCACTCACTTAGTTTTCCTCTTTGCATGCCTACATTTCACGCCATTAGTTAGTTATTGTCTTTATAGTTTTAAGTTTTTTTGGTGAGTTGGTGAGTTTAAGTGTTGGTGAGTTTAAGTGTGAATTCTTCTCTAAGAAGTGTTTAAGAGGAAGAGAAGTGAGAGAATTCTTCTTCCTACATTTCTTAAGAGATGCTAGAAGGGATTTGCTTTGAAAAGGAGTTTCAGATAAGTGTTGTTTGTTTATTATTATTGAATGAACTTTCTTTTATATATAAAATTTGTGTTTTGTTGTTTCTTTCTCATAAAGTCTGAGTAGTTTCCCTTATCTTTCTCCCTACTCTGAGATATGGTGAAATGAAGAGATACTTTTGATGTGCCAATTTTAAAAATTAAAATAAATTGTGATGGTTTTTCAACTCCGCTCTTAATTTACTTTTCGATCTGGCCAATTGAATTGTTAAAATATGTTGTGAAACATATGATCCAAGAAATGGAGTATGAGTTCTACAACAGAGTGAGAATCACATTTAAGTCAATGAAGGAGTATTTTGTTCATAGAATTAAGTGTAAATAAATAGGAAAATATACTTTGTTGGGTATAGAATTGAAAATTTATAGGGTGACAAACTAAAAATCCTCAATTCTATCTTAGTGTTTAAAAACTAAAGCGAGAGAGCCTTCAGCGGAAGGGAAGTGGAAGCTTTGGAGTGGGAGCCAGTATCCTCCTAGCTTAGCCACAGATTTAAAGACTAAACCTAAGATTAGCCAATAATTTTCTATAACACTGAATCAGGGTAGATAATTAAAATTGCTTCTATTTTGCACAATACAAATTTAAATCATTTATCTCATCTCATTTCACCAAAAAGCTTATTGTAGTAGGAAAGAAACATTTTCATATAAGAAAGCTTCATCACATAAACATAGTTTAGTAGTTACTATTTTTAAACTCTGCATTTAAGTTTTGCTAGTAGTTAATAATTTTGTTTTGTTAATATCTTACACATTCAAAATTAGTGACAATAATTTTGTTTGATTTCAATGAATTTCCTAGTTAATTTATCATTTCATTATAGTAATAGTTAAGGAAAATCGCTTCACACAAAGCCTAAGGCTATGTTTGGGAGCACTTTTTAGGTGCGGCGCGGGCATCCGCCGTGACTTCTCGCGAAAGCTGTCCGTTTGGTTCGCGACTTTGGGCAATTTGGCGGCGGCAGCGGGGCGAAAGCTGGACGCGGGATATCTGTGGCTTCTCCCGCTTTCGACAGATCAAGTTTTTGGCCATGTTGCCGGGGAAGGTAACAATAAATTAAATAGATTTGGTAAATTAGGAAATTTAGAGAAAAAATATACAAAATACAAAAAAAATCAAAAAAATATATAAAATTAAAAAATCTAAAAACTATATAACTATATATTTAAGAAATTGTTCTTTGCTTATTGAATTTGTTTATTTAAAATATTGGATCTGAAGGTTTAGTACCCTACAATTTAGAATTAGAATGTAAAAAAATTAAAAATAACAAATTAAAATTTTGGACAACATGACAAATAACTTAAATAATCAAATAAATGAAAATCAATAAACACCTTTAAAAGATTTTGCTAACCCAACAGTAGATTAACTTCACTTAACTATTCAAAATCCTGATGTTGTTGCTAATTCATTTGAGCTTAAACCTGCTGTTATCCAAATGGTACAAACTAATCAGTTTAGAGGAACACCTACTGAAGATCCTAACTTACATCTTGCTAGTTTTAAATATGACGGAGTGTTTAATGATGTTGTTAGGCTTAGATTTTTTTCCTTTTTCATTAAGGGATAAAGCTAAAGCTTGGTTAAATTCATTAGCACCTGGATCTATTAAAACTTAGGGAGAACTATCACAAAAATTCTTGGCTAAATATTTTTGTTCCTCGAAAACCGCTTAACTTAGAAATGATATTACATCTTTTTGTCAGTTTG
>NW_018165399.1:58762-62416 GCF_001263595.1 Phalaenopsis equestris
TAGGATCACTTAGATCTATTATAGATGCTGGTGTTGGTGGGTCTTTAATGTCAAAAACTTTTTATGAAAAATAATCTTTAATAGAAGAAATGACAACTAACTCTGAATGGGTAAACTCTGAATGGGTAAATCCTAAGAGAGTAGCTAGTATTCATAACTCTGATGATATGTCTATTTTAGCATCTCAAATTGCTCCTATAACGAAAAAGATTGATCAAATTGGAGTGAATTTATCTCAAATACCACCAGTATTAGAGGAAAGTTCACTAAGACATAAAATTGATACTCAATGATCTTATGAAACTTTAAATGCTATTAATAATCGAAATAACAATCTCTATTCTAACTATTACAACCCTGGATGGAAAACTCACCCTAATTTTAGTTAGAATAATTATAACACATCAATGAACCCCTCAGGAAATTTAAATAATAAAAGAAATCCTAATTATCAATCTTATTATCCTCCTAGATTTAACTCTAACCCTAACCCACAAGTTAAGGAAAAGAAGTTGACGATGGAAGAGGTAATGTTGAATATGGGAAACCAAATACAAAATCAAGGGGCTGCTATTAGAAATATTGAAAATCAATTAGGACAAATTGATACTACACTTAGTAATAGACCTTCAGGAAATCTTCCAAGTACTGTGGAAGTTAATTCTAAAGAACAAAATAAAGAGCAAATTAAAGCAATTCAATTACAAAGTGGAAAAGAAATTGAAACAAGAATCCAAAGAGAAAGTGAAGTTGATGAGGAGACGGAAGAGAATAAAAGTGCCCAAAATGAAAATGAACAAACACAAATTCCCTAAGAAAAACCATTACCTCTATTTCCTCAACGACTAAAGCAAAAGAATAAAGACAAACAATTTACAAAAAATTTTGGAAATCCTTAAAAAATTAACTATAAACATTCATTTCATTGAGGTTTTGGAACAAATGCCAAGTTATGTGAAATTATGAAAGATATACTAAACAAAAAAAGGAAGTTTGCAGATCATAAAACCATTGCACTTAGTGAAGAGTGTAGCGCTATTATTCAGAAAAATTTTCCTAAAAAATTAAAAGATCCTGGTAGTTTTACTATACCTTGTGCAATTGGTGAAAAGTTTTATGAAAAAGCCTTATGTATTTTAGGAGCGAGTATCAATCTTATGCCTCTATCGATTTTTAAATGATTTAGGAGAGATTTCCCCTACTACTGTCATTCTTCAGTTACCTGATCGATCAATAACTTATTCTAAATGAGTTATAGAAGATGTGTTAGTAAATAAAAGAGTTATAGAAGATGTATTAGTAAAAGTGGATAAATTTATTTTTCCTATAGAATTTATAGTATTAGATATGGAGGAAGATAAAGAGATTCATATTATTTTGGGGAGACCATTTCTTGCAACATGAAGATCTGTGATAAATGTGTAAAAAGAAGATTTATAATGAGAGTTAATGATCAAGAAGTAACATTTAATATTGCAAAAGCTATGAAATATCCCGCAATAGAAAAAATCAATGAATGTTTTAGGATGAAAGTCACTAATTATCTAAGAAATGAGCAATTTAAGAAAGAGTTTGAAGAAATGTTAAAGCAAGAAGAATTTATTGAGAATGAGGATGAAATAAAAGAAGAAAATTTAGATTATATTTAGGTCAAATTTGAAACTTTAGATTTGTTGTAAAATGATAATAAAAATCTTATTCCTTCAAGTATTAAACAACCTGAACTTGAACTAAAAGTATTACCTGCTCATTTAAAATATATATTTTTAGGAGATTCATCTACATTGTCTGTTATTGTATCTTCTGAGTTAACTAAAATTTAAGAACAAAAATTAATAGAAATGTTAAAAAATATAAAAAGGCTTTTGGATGGACTTTAGCAGATATTAAAGGTGGCCCTTCAATTTGTATGCATAGAATCCTATTAGATGATCAATATGAACCTAAAGCTGATCCTCAAAGGAGCTTAAACCTAATAATGAAAGAAGTTGTTAAAAAAGAAACCTTAAAATGGTTAGATGATTAGATGCTAATGATTAGATGCTGGAATTATATATCCTATTTCAGAGAATGCTTGGGTAAGCCCAATTTACTATGTTCCAAAGAAACTAGGACATAATAATCATTTTATGAATCATTTTAAAACGATTACTATGTTTTTTATGAATCATTTTATGGCCGTGATCTGCTAGAAGCTTCAGGACATGGAAGCTCTCTTTAGATTAATTTGTTGCACATCTTGATTATTTGATGCAAAAAGACTGGAACATTATCATTGAAATGTAGATTTTCTCTTCCACTCCGTGTAGAGTGTATTAGAACCTATGGATTGCATCACTCTTTTAGCTAACTAATTCTTGCATGTAATCCTCATTTCATGAGCATTTCATACTCTTGTGATTGAGAAATTGGAAAATTTACTCTTAATCAATTTTTTTCATCATTTCGTCCAGAAAAGCAATCTTTTTCTCAATAATATTTTTGTCATTTGATCCAGTAGTGTTCCATGATAGAAAAAATTTGACGGAGACCATTGAAGTAAATGAGAAAAATAAATTAATTCCAATAAGACAAGTTACTGGTTGGCAAATTTGTATGGATTATAGAAAATTAAGCATGGCCACCAAGAAAGATCACTTTCCTTTACCCTTTCTAAACCAAATGTTGGATAGATTGATTGGAAATAAACATTACTGCTTTTTAGATGGATATACCTGTTATCTTCAAATTCCAATTGCTCCTGAG
Organism: Phalaenopsis equestris; assembly: GCF_001263595.1. Taxonomy (NCBI): domain Eukaryota; kingdom Viridiplantae; phylum Streptophyta; class Magnoliopsida; order Asparagales; family Orchidaceae; genus Phalaenopsis; species Phalaenopsis equestris. The sequence continues at coordinate 61,508 of NW_018165399.1, forward strand.
GATCAAGATAAAACAACATTTACAAGCCCTTAACATTTGGTTTTTGTAGAATGCATTTTGGACCATGCAATGCACCTGCGACATTTTAAAGATATATGATATCAATATTTAGTAATTTAATTGAACATGGAATGGAAGTATTTATAGATGATTTCTCTGTGTTTGGGACTTCATTTGAATTATGTTTAAATAATTTAGAAAAAGTTCTGGAATTATGTGAAAAAATAAACCTAATACTAAATTGAGAAAAATATTAATTTATGGTTGCAGGATGAACTGTACTTGGGCATAAAATTTCTAAAAATGGCATGGAAGTAGATCCTGCAAAATTTCAAGTTATTGAAAAATTACCACCATTGACTACGGTCAGGAAGGTAAGAAGTTTTCTAGGACATGCTGGTTTCTACAGGCGTTATATAAAATTTTTTTCAAAAATAACTAAGCCATTGTGCCAACTTTTAGAAAAAAAATATAAAATTTGATTTTAATGAGGAATGCATAAAAGCATTTGAACTATTGAAAGAAAAATTAATCACTGCACCTATAATAGTCCCACCTCATTGGGAGAAACCATTTGAAATAATGTGTGATGCTAGTGATTATGTTATTGAAGATGTTTTAGAAAAAATGCACAACAAAGCTTTTAAAGTTATTTACTATGGTAGTAAAACTCTTAATTAAACTCAAATTAGTTATACAACAACTGAAAAAGAGTTATTAGCAATAGTATATGCCTTTGATAAATTTAGACCATATTTGATTGGAACTCATTGTATAGAGCATTCAGATCATTATGCTATTAAGTACTTAATGAAAAAGAAGGACACTAAACCGAGACTTATAAGATGGATTCTTCTTTTACAAGAATTCTTTACCGTAGTTGATAGAAAGGGAAATGATAATCAAATA
>NW_018165399.1:62634-141772 GCF_001263595.1 Phalaenopsis equestris
TATATTTATATAAACAATAATTTTTGGGATGACCTATATTTATATAAACAATATAAATATCTAATTATTAGAAGGTGTGTGCCTTACAAAGAAAAAGATGTCATGATTAAAAGATGTCATGATTCTGAATTTGGAGAACATTTTGAAACAAATAGAATTGCTTATAAATTTTTTCAAGTTGGATTTTATTGGCCTACTCTTTTTAGAGATGTTAATGAATATATTAAAACATGCGATAGATGTCAGCGAGTAAGAAATATTTTTAGAAGAAATGAAATGACTCTAAATTACAATTTGAAAGTTGAAATTTTTTATGTGTGGGGATTAGATTTTGTGGGACCATTTATGCCTTCATTTGGAAACTTATATATATTACTTGTTGTTGATTATATGTCCAAATGGATTGAAGCTGTTGATGTACCTAAATGTGATGCTCGGAGTGTTTCTAAATTTTTAAATATAAACATTTTTACATGATACGGAATGCCCAAAGTAATTATTACTGATGGAGGATCCCATTTTAGAAATAAGAGAATCGAGAAAGTGATAAAGAAATATGTTAATATGCATAAATTCTCTATTGCTTATCATCTTCAGACTAGTGATCTAGCAGAAATATCGAATCGTGAAAAAAAATAAATTTTAGAAAAAGCTATAAATCCCTATAAATTAGATTGGTCTGCTAGATTAGATACTGCATTATGGGCATACAAAACTGCTTATAAGACTCCTATAGGAATGTAAAAAATTAACTCCAAATGGTTAGGAACATTTAAAGTAATTAAAGTATATCATTATGGAACTGTTGTTATTAAGGATCCTAAAACTGAAAAAAATATTTAAAGTTAACGGGCATCGATTGAAACATTATTATGATGGAAACATACCCTAATTTAAATAAGTTTTAATGTTAAGTCAACCCAATGAAACCAATGGTATGTTGAGCTGACGACGTTAAACCAAGCGCTTTATGGGAGGCAACAATCGATATATCTATATATTACTGTTTTGTTTAATAAATGTATTTATGTATTAGGAAATAATAGTATTCTTAAGTCCTACACAATTATATATATCATAAATTAAGACAAATATTGGTATTGAAGGAAAATTTGGAATCAAATTGAACAAAAAAAGTTATAGACGCGAATTTGGCCTCTGGTGCCGACAGCGCCATCGGGAGCATCGACGACGTCCCAAGCAGTTTCACACGTACATAAGGGATTTGGCAGACTTTGGTGGGATTTCACTCCTTAATACCGCTGAGCAGTGGTGTTAAGGGCGTAAAAATTGCCGATGTTTTTAAAGTCCTAAAAACTAACTTGGACGTTCAGAAACTTCCCAATTTTGAATTTCATGGCTTCCAACTCCAGAAATACTTTAAGGTATGAAGTTTTTAATAGAAGAGAGTTTATCAGTTTTGACGCGCAGAGATTATACGACAAAATCATCACGAAGAAGAGATTTATCAAGGAGAGAGCCTTTGTCAACGGATTGAGAAAATCATTGTGCATAGGCGTTAGAAAATTCTGTGCTACATTACCGTTGCAGTTGTAGTACCCGTAGTAAAGGAGTTTTATGTTAACTTACATGGAATTACCCAAGGAGTCGACTTCATTTGAGGTAAGGCTGTACCATTTACTCCAGCTCGGATTAATGATTTATATATGATATAAAACGTTCCAATATGTCATTATATAAATTTTATCCCAATAAGAGATATGATGCAAGAAGTATATAATTTTCTGACGGATGAAAATGATAATTGGGAAATTAGAGATGAGGGATACATTAGTTTCTCTGCTTTGCTGCTTAATCCAATTCAATATAATGACATTTCTTCATATCTACAAAATTACTCCCTACCATGAAGATTAGTAGAGTTACAAAAGTAAGTGTCATTTTAAACTATTTCATTTAAATGGAAAAACTCATTTATGTGGGGTCGATTATTTTCAAATCTATTATGGGTACTACTATGAATGGGCCAATATATGGACTTAGGCATCCTTCTACAATTTTTCTACTTTGCAGTCAATATCAAGTTTCATATGAAAGTTGGGAAAAAGTTTTATTACCTTTGGAGCCCATGATTTCTATTGATGGCAATTATATAGGGAATGGAAATGAAGCATTAGATGTTATTTTAGATCATTCATCACATGCTTCAACACCATTGATGCCACCAGCAGTTGAAAGTTTAATGAATTTGGAGAAGAAAAGAAAGAAAATATAAAGAGAACTTCAGAGTATTACGAATGCAATAGGAAATTTTAACTATCTTTGATCACCTAGATTGGAGAACGAAGAAAAAAATTTGATCATACTGGGACAATTGAATCAGGATTGGTGCAGATGTTCAAGAAAAAATGAATGGATCGATGAAAATTTGACTGATCAATTCCTGTACCGACCCTTCTACAATTTGTAAGTCCATTACCAGTCTATGGAAAATATTAGAGGAGGAGAAAGCACTGAAAATGAGGCAGAATAATTGAAGAAGTTGGACTCTTTACTAGTTTAAAATACTTATGTTCTTAATGTAATTGTGTGGATTTGATTTATTTTACTTTGCTTTAGAACTCTATTGACTTTAATTGTCTATAGTTTTGTGTCAGTGTTCTAGTGTGTGGCTTGATTTTGACACTGAATCATAATTTAGTTTGCTTTAAGTATGTGGAAGTGTGATTAGAAAAATGTATTTGTAAAAAGTGTATTTTCATATATAAAAGTTAATTTAGTGTTGCTTGTGAAAATGCTTGTTTGTGAATTATTTTAAGATGAAGTTAATGTTCAAAAAGACTAAATAAACTTTGGAGTAAATTGAGATAAAATTGAAATTTGAAAAAAATCAAAATATGAATTTTTTTGCCATTGTCCTGACGGCGCCAGCATGGCTCCGACAACGCCCTCGACCTGAACCGACCCAAACACCCTTAAAATTTGCAATTTGCACAGTAAAACACCATTTTTAACCTTTGAGTCATCTTCAACCTTCGATTTTTGCACCTAGGGCTTATTATTACTCAGATTTTAAGAATTTGAGGCAATTTTAAGGCAAACGAAGTTTGGATTTCATCTTCTCTAGGTAAGAGCTACACTTTGAACTCAAAATTTTTTTTTTCACCAAGGATTTATCTTACAATACCGAGATCTGAAATTTTGAAATTTTTTGGAAAATTTTGAGAAAATCCTTTAGTGAAGAACTCTTACTTAGTAGATTTAAGTTTAAAATGTTCCACATTGCAATTTTTGGAATTTTTTTTATTTTTGCAACTTTTGGGAATTTATTTTGATTTTATCAAATTTTCTTAGATTTACCATGGCACCTAAAATGAGCAAAGGAAAGAGGAAAGTACATTTTGATGATCAAAGGTTTATCAGCCACAAGTCCAACATTTGCTTCAATAGTCTACTTACAACTAAAAAAGTGATTCTGGCTTGAGGATTTAAAAATCTGAGTGGAGAAGTTGAAAGATTAATCAATGCTCGGTAGTGGGAGAATTTTGGCTACTTTACTGTCGGGGCGATTATTGGTGTAGTGATGGAGTTCTATGCCAATTTCAAGGAAACTTTTGAAGACTATGTTTTGTTCGAGGGAAAATGGTGGAGTTTACTCCAAGGAAGATTAATGAATTTTATCAGTTAGAAGATGTGTACAACTACCAATACAAATTATTTTCTGCTACAAATGAGGCCTTGGATGAGGTTATTTTTTTCTTACTGATGGAAGAGAAACTTGAAAAAGTAAAGAATGGTGTTAAGGTAAACTTTCCTCCATCTATGTTAAATGTAGTATATAAGGCTTGACACTATTTTATTTCTGGAAGAATGATACCAACAAACCATCATAGTGTGGTAACAAAGGATAGAGCCATCTTGAACTTCTGTATACAGCAGGTGATGAGGATAAATGTAGGCTCTATTATTTATAAGAACACTCGATCTATTGCTTTAAGAGAGGCCACTGGTGGTTTAGCTCACCTTGCACTGAACTTCACATTATGTGAACAGGCAGGAGTTGATTATAAAGTAGATGAGAAGAGGATTGAACCACTAAAACCTTTTGGGCTTGTCAATATAAGGACTTATGAATCTCATGTTCGATGGAGATCTGGAAGTAGGACCAGGGATATTCCTTCTACTTCAAGTACTTCTAGTATCCCTACTATTCAGGAACTTATGGAGCAGATGATGATCCAACAAGAAGATATCTTAAGACTGGATAGTAGAATGGAAAATATGGAGGCCAGACATGCTCACAATGATGATTTGATATGACAGAAGTTTGAATATGACACTGTTTATGATGATGCAATGGTCAAATATATGAAGGGTGATCACTTAGTTCAATTTCCTACTCACCCTATTTTTACTCCATATCAGCAGCAGAATTTGGATGTGGAAGAAGAAGAAGAAGAAGACAATGATTGGTGATGCTTCAGTTAGCTTTATGTTTATTTTTATGTTTAGTTGTACTTTATTGTTGAGACTGTTTGTTTGTGGACTGTGATGCTTTATTTTAATTATATGTTGTATTGTTTACTGTAAATTTGTGAAACTGCTGGAAGTTAATAGTTTTTAGTACTTTGTTAGATGTATTTGTAGTTAACTCTTTCTCAATAAATTTTTATATGTATTATATGTTATTTAATGTTTTAAGTCTTGTATCTTTTCATATTAGCACCTGCAATATTTCAAAGCTAAGTTTCAAATCAGAACCTTCAACAGGTATGACTTTTCTTTATGTATTAAATGTTTTCTTTCACTCTTTATTTTTCAGTTTTTCATTTAAAATCTTTTAAAAATTTAAGTTTGGGGGGGCAAGAAAAATTTTTTTTAAAAGAAAAGTGACTTAATTTTATTTGTCCTCAATTAGTTATATTTTTAAAATATGTTTAAAATTTTTTTTTTAACATGACACTTCATATTAGAGGATAAATTTAGACAACTATATTTATGTTTCTAAATATATAGTAAGTTTAAGTAAAAATTTTTAAATAAAAAAGGTTAATTTAGAGATTAAGATATTTGGTATGATAGAATAAGACTATGTTTTTCAATTTTAAGTAAAGGAATTTGAATTTTTGAAATATTAAAAATCTTAGAAATTCCTGTAAGAAGAAAAGATTAAAACTTTATGAAAAATCTTTAAAGCTAATATAAATTTATATAGTGAAGGAATGTGAAAAGTTTTTAACTTTAAGAAGAGGATAGTGAAGATCAAAATCATTAAAGGCTATCCATATATAGTAATCCTCACATAAAAAAAAAGTAAGAGAAAAGATTGAAAATGTTCCTGAAAAGAAAAAAAAAAGAAAAGAAAAGAAAAGAAAAATGATTGAAAATGATCCTGAAAAAGAAAAAAAAAGAAAAGAAAAATGATTGAAAATGATCCTGAAAAAGAAAAAAAAAGAAAAGAAAAAGATGTGAGGAGAAGCTTAAGGAGATGTCAAATTAAAAATTAGCATCACTTGAATCAACTTAAAGAAGAAGGCTTGGCTACATTTTCTGATGTCAAATTAAAAATTGGCATCAGAACCCCCCCCTTTGCACCATTTCACATTCTTCCACTCACTTAGTTTTCCTCTTCGCACGCCTAAATTCCACGCTATTACTTAGTAATTGTCTTTATAGTTTTGAGCTTTTGTGGTGAGTTTAAGTGTGAATTCTTCTCTTAGAAGTGTTTAAGAGGAAGAGAAGTGAGAGATTTATTCTTCCTACATTTCCTAAGAGAGACTACAAGAGGTTTACTTTGAGAAAGAGTTTCAGATAAGTGTTGTATGAACTTTCTTTTATATATGAAATTTGTGTTTTGTTATATCTTTCTCATAAAGTTTGAGTAATTTCTTTTATCTTTCTCCCACTCTGAGATATAGTGAAATGAAGAGATAATTTGAATGTGTCATTGTTAAAATTTAAAATAAATTGTGATGGTTTTTCAACTCCGTTCTTAATTATTTTTCGATCTGGCCAATTAAATTGTTAAAATATGTTGTGAAACATATAATCCAGGAAATATAGTATGAGTTCTAAAATAGAGTGAGAATCACATTTAAGTCCATGAAAGAGTATTTCGTTCATGTAATTAAGTGGAAAAAAACAGGAAAATAAACTTTGTCGGGTGTAGAATTGTAGATTTCTAAGGTGACAGACTAAAAATTCCCAATTCGATCTTAGTGTTTAAAAACTAAAGCGAGAGTTATCCTTCAAGGGAAGGTGAGTGATAGCTCTAGAGCGGGAACTTGTATCCTCCTAGCCTAGCCACAAATTTAGAGACTAAACCTAAGATTAGCCAACAATTTTCTTTAATACTGAACAAGGGTAGAGAATTAAAATTGCTCCTATTTGGCACAATACAAGAAATAATCCTAAGCTTAATAGCGTCATTCAATACACCATTATAACAAATTGTAGTGTAATGTTCTATGAAACTTGTTAAATCTAAATTTGGATCCTCAAAAGCGGTTCCCTCAAATTGGTTAGTCTACACCATTTGGATAACGATAAGCTTAAGTTAAAGGGTATTAGCTTATATAGCAGGAGTTTGAATACTAAAATGAATTTCATCTACCATAGGATTAGTGTAATCCCTTAATGGTCTATGCATGTTATGATGATCATTAATCAATTCTTGTGAATCTACATTATTTTGTTGATTGTATGCCATTTTTTCTCAAGTTTGTGAAGAATTTTCTATTTTCTAATTTTTCTAATAATTCAATCTAGTTCTAAATCATAGGGTTCAAATCCTATAGGTCTGGCGCTACACAATCACTAACTAAACGTTCAACTTATAAGCATTCACAACACAGACAAACAAAAAAAAATGTTTGTTTAATATTTTTTTGAAACAAACAAACTATTACACACAAAAAATACAATACAAATTTCCATGTATAAGTCTAATTGATTCAACTGAAATTTTTCTAGGTTAACTACACAGTCGCTCACCGACAATGGTGTCAAAAACTTTATCAGACCTGGACCTACAGTGGTGCCAACACTTTGGTACACACTAATTTTAAGTGCAAAGGTCTCACTTAAGTATACTTATCGTACAAGTAATATCAAATTTTTAAGTTCGGGATATCGATCCCATAGGGAGTGACTTAATTAACTTAAAGAAGTTCTAGCTTACTAAAATTGGTCTTAGCTTGGAAGTAATATTGGTTTAGGTTTTTCTAACTAGTCATAATGAATCTTGACAAACTACTATTGATGGTTTACTCCTATAGAAATCCTACTAAAATTTGAATTTGGGAAAAATCAAGATATAGAATCTACCCTCCCTCGTAATTATACAGATAGTGTGTAAGAAAATGAATAAATTAAATCGTAACTAGGGCTAGTGAAAAAAAGGAACAATTCTCTTCTTTACCCTCTCCCGAGTGCATAAAAAAGTTTGGTTAAACAAGTTTTAATTTCTTAAACCTCTATTTGAACCCATCAAAAGATTATTTCCCTATCTATTCACATCTCCTTATAGTTTACTTTTGCTCTATACCCTATGATTCAACGTGATCTTCTTAGTTGTTCATACCATAGCTTTCCCGAGTAATTATAGGTTTACAACGGATTTTGACAAATCAGTTGGCTAGAATGATAAGTAAATGAAATGCAGAAGGAAAATCATCACATTAAATAGTAAACACCAATTTTCAAATTATTATAATATCCATACACAAATGATCTACTTATAAAGCATAGAAAAATGACCGCAAAACATCTTTGAAACAAAGCAAATCAACCAGAATTGCGTTTACAAAAAAATTATAACAAAAGAGTACATAATACTTAGTCTTTTCCCTTTACAAAGTGCTTGAAATTCCTCCTCAAAGGAACTCCCAATACATGCTGCTTTGTTGAATTTCCTCTCTATCATTATGCCTCAAACTCTACACCAAACTCTCAATAAAATGCAAAATATCTTCTACTACTACATGACTCTGACTCTAAACTTTACATGGACTTCCCAAGTGTTCAGAAGTACTCAGCATACTCCAAGGAACTTTCTATATTTCTCTATAACTCCCCAAATCATGTTAGAAAAATTGTTGAAATCTGCCTAGCAGTTGTTGGCACCTTAGCGCCAGCCTCTTTGTCTAGTCGGGTAAGCACTGGCGCCTAAGCACCCAAGTAGATTACGCCAAGGCCCCAGGTAGGAGCTCTCTGTCGCTCAATGGTTGACGCCTAAAATAACTTTCTTTAAATTGCAATTTTATCCATAAAAATGTCAAAATATAAAGAAAATTAAGCATGATTTTGTACACATCATTATCACCAACAAATTGCTGCATAACAACTGTGCCCACCACTAGTTTACATAATGTAGTGTATGCCACCACTTTAGAAATAAAAGATTTAACATTGCTTAAAATAGTCTTAGCATTATTCAAAACCATATAGTGCTTCCTTTTGTTTCTTTCCAACCAAAGCAACCAATATGTCATATATGGAATAACATTTTGCAAATGTAGTTTATTACTACCTCTCCTCAAAAATAGCAAAACTGTTGCAAATCATCGAACCCAAAATACAACATATTAATATTATATGATCTAGTAAGGTGTTTCCATATTTCCACTGAGATTTCATGTTTGAAAAAAAGGTGATGCAAATGTTCCTCATCAATTCTACAAAATAAGCAAATAGAAGCATTATGTAGTCCCATAAGCTTTAAAATATTATCTAAAGGTAACAATAGGTAATGTAAGCACCACACAAAAAAAGATTGTGATGATTTCAACATATAAGTCCATGCATTACTGCCCCAATCCACAACAAAAAATTGATTTAATTTTTCAACAATCGAAGTGACAAGGGAAACGTGAGAATTTAGTTTAACCCTTAAAGCTCTTTCATGGGTTTTATCAAAACCCAAAACAACAATATAAGAAACCAAACCATTACTAAGAAATTTCAAAAGTTCCCGAGTCTTCCGAATCTCCCAACCCAAAAATCATGTGGTATGCACAGAAGCAGAGAAATGCGACAAGAGAACCGAAAAGAGTCCAATTATCAAACTAAAAGCAAATATTGCCAACACTAATGTCTCAAGCTGTAAGTTCTTCAACTTTATGACATATTTTTAAAGGCTCTTTCCAAATTAAAGAATTTCCTAATTTTCACATACTAAAAAGAGGGTGGGAGTATTTAAGACAAAAGCATTTTCTAAATATGTGGGATCATTGGTTATAGAAATGCTTATATTCACATAATAAATGACGAATTATGGAAACAAATATATAGACTTTTGGATTGCTATAGTAAAATAGTTAAATTTTTTTATGAAATCTAATTTAATAACTTAAAAAGATAAAATTTATAAAAAATAATATAATGTTTTGTTGAAGAATTTATACAAATACTAAATCATTCAAAGATTTAAAATTTAATAATAATAAATAATAATAATAATAATAATAATAATAATAATAATAATAAACTAAACACAAATCAAAATTTTGATTTGATCATATCAAACTTGACCTTTTTGGATAATTGAGTTTATTTCAATCAACTTTAGCTCCGGGCTTTCTTTATATAAATAACCACATGATACTGAAATTTCTACATAAGAAAATCTTAGGTCCACCAATCATGAATTTATTATTATCAAAATTATAGAGTTAACATAATTATATCTTTCACAACATTTGGATTCAAAATATTGTGTTGCCAATCATGGTCTGTTGGTAGAACAACCTCTTTGAAGGTCGTAAGTTTCCTTAGGTCACGTGTTCGAATCCCTTCTCTGACCAATTTATCGGTAGTGAGGTTGATCCTCGAATAATTAGACACATGAGGTTGCCTGAGGGCTTGTATAATAATCTCCTACTATATATATATATATATATGCCTGTATGTATGTATGTATCAATGCTTATTTTATTAAGTCAAGAATTCAAAATCTTTGTGATTTTATTAATACACGAATTCAAAATCTTTGTAATAAATGATGAATTATGAAAACAAATATATAGAATTTTCGATTGCTATAGTAAAATAGTTAAATTTTTTTATGAAATCGAATTTGATAACTTAAAAAAATAAAAATTATGAAATAATAATATAATGTTTTGTTGAAGAATTTCTAAAAAGTATTGAATTATTCACATATTTAAAATTTAATAATAATAATAATAATAATAATAATAATAATAATAATAATAATAATATTATTATTATTATTATTATTATTATTATATAATTAACTAAACACAAATCAAAATTTTGATTTGATTATATCAAACTTGACCTTTTTTTTATAATTGATCTTATTTCGATCAACTTGAGCTCTAGGTTTCTTTCATATAGATAACGGCATGATATTGAAATTTCTCCATAAGAAAATTTTAGGTCCACTGATCATGAGTTTGTTATCATCAAAATTGTAGAGTCAACATAATTATATCTTTCACCAATTGAACATAAAACATTTAGATTCAATACACTTTAATCTTGAATATTCTTTGGAAAAGAAATATTTTAATTACTTTCTTTGTTTTTATATATAAATATTTTATTTCTAGCCATTTGATAAAAGTTAAATAGCTAAAAACCGATTAACATTAGAATAAACTTGTATATCAAAAATATGACTAATTCATTTGTTCAATTGCAGAATTTGGTTAGTTCTATATGAAGGTGGATTTGGAAGCCAACTTAAGTAGCAAGAGGATCGATTCATGGGTGAAGCAATTGGTCTGCCATAATTTTTTAAGTTGAAAAAAAAAATTACAAAAATTGTAGATGGTAATCTAACAATTGAATAGAATTAATAAGTAGACAATGCCATTAATCTTCATTATAAAAGGGGGTTAATTATGATCATCACATAGAGAAGAACAACATATAAAGAGATAGGGCTTAGCAACTTCAGAGAGATGAGAAGAAAAAGGATGCAGGATGAGATTTGGAAAATAGATTAATTTTTAACGATAAGGTCCAAAAATCATTATTTCTTGGTTTTCATTAGGGTAAGGTAAGAAATTCTTAGTAAAAAAACAAAGGTAAAACATAAAGGTCGTGACCAATTTATCGGTATTAAGGACAATACTTGAATAGTTAGACACATGAGGGTGGTTAGGAGCTTGTATAATAGTCTCCGACCATTCTTTTTAATATATATAGTTTAGAGACGCGTACTCAGACCAGTTGGTCGGGCATCTGCTTGTCAGTTGTAAGTCCCCGCTAGTTTGGGGTTCGAATCCCCCCGAGTGTAGGGTGTAATGCTCGAATTGTTAGGCGCATTAGGGATGGTCGGGAGTCGTATAATAGCCTCCGACCATTCCTTTTAAATACATAGCTATATACATGAAGTGAGAGAGATTGAAATTTGAAACTACCTTACTTTCTCTAAAATAAAGCAACAAGAATGAAAATATACCTTTCCAGCTGGCATTCTCAAACATAGAGCTTTGAAGGTTTATAATTGATAAATTATGCTTCTTTCCCTTGTATCAAAAGTAATTGCTGCATATCACAGCATCAGCCATTTCAAATAAGGTTTACTAGAACCTTAATTGCTGCATATCACAGCATCAGCCATTTCAAATTCTTCCTCAAGATACATGGAAGAACTCAAACTAGCCATTTAATCCTTAAGATGATTAGGCAATACTGATGGATTTTTTCCCTTAACACGAAATTGCCAATAAAGCCAATTGATTCTCTCCAGGGCTCAAAAAACCAAAAATAGGCAGACTTCAATTATTCATTTATTTTTAATTTATTTAATCGTATGAAATTTAAATTAGTAGATTTAAAAAGATTTTCAAAGACAACTCACCCAATTTGACCAATTTTAAATGTAACTTTGCCCAACAACTCCAGTCTTCTCCACTAAAAACTGGTGTAATCATTTATTTCCTCTTTAATTACTTAAAAATAATACAACTAAAATTAAAGGAGAAAAAGGAAATCCAAGAAGCATGCTAAAATTAGACTGTATGAGTGGATACAATTATTTACTTTGTGAGATATGGTGGCAATTTTCAAATGCTTTGAGGAGGGAGGGAGATTACAGCAATATGGCTTCATATGACTAGATTTTTCTTCGTGCACTACGTCTGACGGAGTCCAGATCAATTAGCCGTGATACCGGAGCAGGCGAAGGAGCTTTCAGGCCAACCGATTCAGGGATCTCGAGATCAGTATTTGTAGGTGCACCGGCTGTGCGCCTCATGTCTGAATGAACTTTGATCCGCTCCTTTTCAATCTGCGTGGAATTTTAAATTACTAATAATTTCGAGAAGAAAAATATCATGACTGGAAAAATTAAAAAAAAAAAAAGAAAAGGATTTTCTAAGAGGTCTATTTTTATAACACTTTATGAATTGCAATTTGAAAAATAAATAGCTTTAATACATTGAAATTAAGGAAAATATTTTTCTATATGTTGCTAACCATGGAAATTAATCATGGCAACTAAGATTGTGGACTTGAATGCTTTGAGAAAAAGGAAGAACCTGACATAGGGAGATGAAGAGAATAAGAGAAATTAATTCCTTGAAAGAAAAGAGGCAAGTAAAGAGGAGACGATGATCCTAAAATTAAAAGCCAGAATATATGGCACAATGTGATGGCCCTATCAATAGGTTTTAAGCTAGAGGAGATGAAGCAACCATTAGATCCAAATCTAGTGACAAATCAAGCTTGAGAGGACTTTGATGGTTTTGAAGGCTTAGAAGCCTATTATGCCTATTTCCATTATGTTATGTAATATTTAATTTCCTTAAGATTGTGTTAATTATATGTGCTTATGTACATTGTATGTATTATTTATGTCGAAATCAAATATTTGCTTATGTGGAGTCAAGGCATGCTTAGGTGGCATTGACCCTTGGTCAATGCATGATATAGAAGCTTGTAAAAGGGGCCGGCCATAGGTGGTTTGGGTAGTTATAAGAGGGGGTCGACCACTCCCTCTCTCCTAATATTATTAGGTGCTTTAATATCAAATAAGCGTGATGAAAGGTTGCTTAGCAATTTGTATTTGATTTGACCTTTACTCTTAAATGAAAAATGTTGGTTGAGTGAACATTTGGATGAATTATTTTCAGTCAGTTTGAAGCTTGGTAGCCGATCGCCCAAGGGATTTCATGATCACCTAGAAAACATGCTTTTGATGAGTATAAATTTTCAGTTTTCTGCACTTCTTTCCCACAAGTATTGTATTGTTTGTGTTAGTGGTGTTGTCTACTATTATGTCCCAAAAAAATCAAAACCCCTAAATCTTGTCTTTTATGTTCAAAGAAAATCAAAATCCCAAAATCAATAGTTTTTTGGAAAAACCCGCGTCAGTTCAACTGCTTGTCCTAATTCACAAATTAAATTATTTTGATAAATTTTGAATTTAATATGTTCGTTTAATTCCCTACTTCAAAGATATAAAAAGATATTAGAAGTGTTATGTTAAAATTATTGGAGAAAAGTGTACCCAAAGAAAGCTCTAAATTCTTGTCTTGTGTTTCTAGTTTTTTTTTTTTTTAATTTTCTGTCCACAAATCCATATCCCTTATGGTCCAAACCCAATAATACACTCAAGATTAATATTAGAGTGTTTCTAATACTATTTTCATTTTAAATTATTAAATTCTCATACTTCCACAAAATAATCTAAGCCAATTTTCCAAACTAGTTTACCTCTGAATAGAAACTGACCAATCTTCAGTATATCTCTGTTTCATCATATCAAATGAATGCCAAACTTACAGAACTTTCTAGTCAGCATTTAACACCCTACCATATAATTTAAATGTTTGTTTGAATAATTTTGAGATATGCTGAGAAAGTTCTAAGTGCTTGAGGTGAAACTTCCAAATTTCGAACAGAATCTGGACTCTAATTCCAAACACGATTTACAATTGAACTCTTCTACCAATATGTGATCTCCTATCCCTTGAAGGAGATTGAGTCCACCTAGAACACTTCTTGGTGATATTGATCCTTCCGAAACAGCCATAATCTCACACCTTCCTTATTATTCTTGGAATCAGAGCTTGGTTAGGTGAACAAGCGGTTAACCTTATGAAACTTTGTAAAATGTGACGTTTGGCAAGGCTTTTGCAACTCTTGATATTCAACACTTTGAAATAATCTTTATCATTCCCTTGATTTAGTTTCTTTCATTTGGTATTTCAATTCTATTACAAGTATTAGTGACAAATCTACATATTCGATGCATATTATGTCACCATTTCAGTTAGCACTAGCTAAGTTAGCACAACAATCAAGCCTGGTCAATTCACTTGAACTTACCCATTCATAACTTAACTCGAGCGACACCTAAAATGCAGAGAGCTCTACATTGCAAATTAAGCATACACCCATTGATTTCTAATAGATAGGGAAAAAATCTATGTGAACTATTCCTATTTCAATTTTTGTGACTAAACAAATTTGTTTTGTTATTTGTGTTTCTATTATTGTTTTAACATATTGTAAAGGCTTAAGGAAATTTTTATATTTGCATATTATCATTTGGAATCACATTTTAGTTTAACATAGTAAACATATCATATTTAAAAGAAACAAATATATATATATATATATATATATATAGATAAATTTTAAATCATTGCATAATAAACCATGCCGCCTAAATCGGCAAGTCAAAATCAATTGTATTCAACTAATAGGATAATAGAAGAGCTTAACAAGCAAACCAATAAACAAATTATCCTACTTATGGATCTAATCACAAACTTGGCAAACCAATTCCAAGACATTAGCCTTAGGTTGTCAAATCCTTTGTTAGTTAACAATCCCACAAACATAAACCATTCGGAAGAAGACTTTTAGAAGAACATAGAGACACCATACTACCACAAAATGACGAGAAAAAAAAAACCTACAAATTAGCATGTTTGAAACTTTGAAACTCAATTAGAACCCATTAAAAAAGTCAAAGTTGATACACTTAGCTGTGATGGAGTCCATGGCCCCAATAAGTTCCTTGATTGTCTCACCAAAATAGATGCATTTTTTGAGTGGTACCAGATTGATAGCTACTAAATAATCACCTTTGCAAAAATAAAATTAAGCAGTCATGCTAAATTCTTTTGGACCAGCCTTTTGATTAAGAAACAGAGGCTACGAAGACAACTCACATGGGTAGAAATGAAGAGATGTTTACAGCTAAGTATTGCCCTAGAAACCATAAGAAACTCCATGAACAGTTGATGACTTTAAGACAGTGTAATATGCAAGTGGTTGAATACATGAACCAATTTGAAGGCTTAATTTTCATGACACATTGCAGTAACCCTGAGTGGCAACTAGCCAATAAGTTCACAATTGGAATTCATAGTGAGATCCGCTATGAAGTAGAGCTTCAAGAACCACAAACACTTAAGAGGATGTTTTCCAGCATTACTTCTACAAAAACATAAGAATGCCACTTCAAACTCCCGACCTAGAGGTCCAGGCTCTTCAATTTTATCTTCCTCATATACAAGCTAAATATCTGCCACCAGACCTATACCACCACCCACTAGTGGCCAAACCAATATGATCATACATGAGCCTTCATCCAAAACCACGAAAATAATTTGCTCAAGTGTCATAAAAAGGACCATATGCAACACCAGTGCAAGAACAAGATTATGTTTCTTGATGGGGTTGATGAAGGGTTAGAAGATGATAAGGTGGAGAAGTAGAGGAGATCCATGAAGACACCGCACTTTCTAATGAAGAAGTTGAACATGTAGACACCCCATCAAGTGTGCTCAAATGCTTATCTGCTCTAGGTAAGAAAACTGGAGGAAGAATTTGTTCTCCATATATCAAGGAGAAGAGGCATATGATGATGATCTATGGAGGTAGTACTACAAATGTGATATCCACTCAAGTCTTATCTAGAACTGCCCTTAAACCAAAGCCTCATCCAGAGTCATTCCCTGTCACTTGGGTAAATCACACTTCCCTACCCACATGACTAGATGTTTGGTATCTATCAAGATAAAAAGTTATATCGATCACAATTGACATGATGTCTTCTCCATAAAAATCACACATATCATATTCCGTCCACCAAGAATTAATGAATTGAATGTCATTCACTATGGAAGAGAGACCACTCATGTGTTGAAATTTAATGATAAAAACCATTAAAGCCTTCTTTTTGAAGCCAACTGAAAAGAAGGCAATCAGATCTCATAAAATTTACCTAACATCTCAAACGTCAAAACCTTCAAAAGTGAGTAGAGAACTTCCACCACATAAAATATTCCCTACACCTTGATATGACCTTCAGCCTAAACCAAGCCAAAAAAAGAACGCTAAGCTTCACTTGATTATATTTTTCCCTACTAATGGGGGGAGTCCTTCATAAATCATTGTTGAGTCCTACACATTCAACATCACATTGTAACATTAGTATTATCAAAAGTAGGATTCAACACCATTAAGAAATAACTTTTTGGCCCATGACCCAAATAATTGCTTCATGTTAGAAAAGCTGCACCAAACCTATTAAAATTAAAATTGTCAAGGTAGCATTTTTACTATCTGAATTTCTGGAACAATATCTCGATGACCTATCAGATAGGCTCCCACCTCTACGAGATATCCAACATGCTGAAGATTTTATCTCGGGTCCACAGCTACTAAATCTACCCCATTATAGAGTGAACCCCACTAAACATGCTTAAACTAAGAGGCAAATTGATGAACTGTTAAGAAAATATTTCATCCAAGAAAATCTTAGTTCTTGTGTAGTTCCAACATTATTAGCCCTTAAAAAAGATGGCAATTGGAGAATGTATATTAAAAGTAGAACAATCAATAAGATTACTATCAAATATAAATTTTCAATTCCTCGATTGGTTTATATGTTAGATCTTGTCAAAAATATCCATCTTTCTCCAAGAGTTACCTAAAAAGTGGCTATCAACATATTAGGATAAGGATAGGGGATGAATGGTACATAGCTTTTAAGGCCCCTCATGAACTATAATGAGTGGTTAGTCATATATTTTGGACTATCCAATTCCCCCGATACTTTCATGAGACTCATGAATACAATTCTAAAACTCTTTATAGGAAAATTTTTGTGGTCTATTTTGATGACATTCTAATTTTCAACTCTAATGAGAAAGACCACCTACTGAAACTACAACACGAAAACTCTACATCACTATTAAGAAATGTTCCTTTTGTAGGTTTAAAGTTACTTTTCTGGGGTCTATTGTTACTTTAATGGTTTGGAAGCCGATCCCGCCAAAATTTAAGCCATTTTAGATTGGCCAATAAATAAGAGCTTCACTGATGTACGTAGTTTTCATGCCCTAGCAACTTTCTACTGAAGGTTCATTAAGAATTTCAGCACTATTATAACGCATATCATTGACCTATTGAAAAAATATAATTTTTCTTGAACATCTGCCCAAAAAGTCATCTAACAAATCAAAGTTTTTATGACCTCGTCTCTTGTATTAAAGTTTTTTTTTTAATTTTAACAAAACTTTTGAGGCCACTCATGGGCATAGACGATATTTTTAGTCAAGAAAACCACCCTGTTGCCTTCTACAACGAGAAGTTGAATGAAGCAAAACAACAATACTCTACCTAGGATAGAGAATTCTATGCAAATATTGAGATGTTTCGATAGTAGTGACATTACCTATTACACAAAGAGTTCATTCTGAACACTGACTATCATACTCTAAAGTTTGTTAATACCAAAAAATAAATAAATAAGCCGTAAGAATGCTAACTGGGTTGAATATATTTAAGAATTCACTTTTCTCCTAAAGCATAAACCAGGAGTTGATAATAAACCCATTTATAAACTTTCTATGGTGGCCTCGGTAATCATAGAATATCAGATCACTGGATTTCGCAAGCTTAACTTTGTATCATACTTCTCAAAAACTTTGTGGAAACTTATGGGCACAACAATTAACTTCTTAGCCTTTCACTCCCAAATTGATGTCAAACTGAGGTAGTCAATAGATCATTAGGAAATTTTATGAGAAATTTAGTAGGTAGAACTTCCATTTAGATAAAACCGAATTTGCCTATAATAGCTTAATTTCCATGACCACCAATAGTATAACACCCAAATTCCGTAAAACAGATAAAGTTCAACCAAATTTTAAAAGTATCCCAAAGCCCAAAGTTCGCGTCCTCAGAAAGTCAATCGAATTATTCTTATAAAATTCTATGCAAGAAACAAATGAATTTGATATAAAGTACTATATGTAAATTTTAAGCGGTTTGGGGACATAAAAGCCTAGGTATAATTAAATTAATTAATCATTAATTATTGCCCAATCCCTCCCTTAATCCAGCAACACTATAGCTAACCGACCTCATTTGATATTTTATTCCCTTCGTTTGATTGAATAGGGCTTTCGTGAGCTCCGATTATCCTTCCCCTCACCCGAAATTTCCTTTCTCTTCTCTCTCGTTATTTCCCTATCACTTGCGGCTCCAGCAACTCAGCAAGCATCTGCGACCCATGCTACAGTGCAAGGGCAAGCTGGCATATGTCGAGCGGCGTACAGGGAAACCACAGCTCACAGTTTAGGCTTTGAGGTATAATTCGAAAGGTACAAAACAAATTTTTGCATCATTTGAGACTTTTATTTCCTTCCTCTTACTTTCATTTTGATGTTGGCCTCTTTTTTCATGTATTTCTAGTTTCCGGTAGTTGTTGGAGGCGCAGAACATGTGTCAAAAGCGTTGAAAGTAGTTTGCAAGCTTCCGTATGGGCTTTAGCATGACATCAATGAAGGGGAAGGTGTTAGGAATAGATGGGGAGAAGAATAGGCAGTTTCGAAAAAGCGAATATATGTCGAGGAGCCCATTTGAGGTATGTTTTGGGCATAAAAGTTATGTTTTTGGTTATTGCATGTTATCAGCAAAATTTTGTGAAACCCTATGTTGCTTGTGAGGCGGCGAGCTCGAGGTGAGCATGTGGGCACTCGTCGCAGGGCTGCTCCGTCAAACCAGATGAAATAATTTTGTGTTAAATTAAGAAAAATAATCTTCCATGAGTTTTCATGTGACTCCACGTTTGACACTAATACATTTAGAAATTCTTACATATTGTAGATGAATACCTGCAAAGAAATGTATTAATACATGTTGACTTCTTTTACGATACATATGATGTTATGTTAGGCTATAATACACTGCAAGTATTTATTTATGATTCACACATGTATATGAAATGCTTCTGAATACATTCTACAGATATTCCTCAAGAAAAGTCACAAGAAATATTATGGGTAAACTATTACATAAGTGCTTGCAAATAAACTATGCAGGGATATATTATTTATGACTCCTGATATTTAGGAGGGGACGAAACTCCGTGAACCATGCTTTGATATCACTTTTCTTAAGGCCTAATACCTAATATCAGAGCTTGGTTATTAGATAAAGAGAATGATTAAAGTCTGTTGTATTTTAAGAAGTAAGAAAGAGATCAAATATGAATTGATTTATAAAGAGCTATAAGTTATGAATCTGAGACGGGTAACCCCTATGACTTAAGGTATCATGCATGCACAGCACGATTGTTACATGAATTTAGTCTCATATTAAATTTCTTCAAGCTTGCAAAAGTTTTCTTCAAGTTCAGGGTGTATTGGGAGATTTGCTATTGAAAAGCAAGTCATACACAGAACTTCAACATTCTCCATTTTATTTCTTGAGAAAGAAACATCATCCGTTGGTAGCTCACCCTTATGTTCTTCAACCCAAATAGCATAATGCTCTAGCAGTACAAACTATTTGCATTAATAAAAGTCATTTCATCCACATTTGTCAATTGCATTCTTATCAGACAAAAGCCTTTTCATTCTTATCAGACAAAAGCCTGAAAAGGCATCTAAGAAGTTTATTACTGTGTAGACGATTGTAGAGTTGACTAGGGAATCAATTCACATTATTTGCATAAGCCTAGTTTAAATTTGTTAGTTGACGCACAATTGTCACTTGCCACTTGACTTATACACCAGAACATTGGAGATGCACTCTAAGTATGGATCTTATCATATAAACTCAGCATCAACACCTCTTTGCAGATTAAACCAACTAGCACTGTAGCAATGGCCTAATTCTTCTTCTTGATTAAACCAACTCTCTTTTTCACTCGGAATTAAAGGATGATCTGATGAGAAAAGTGTGACAACAATCATCCTTCACTAATTCTTCCTAAATTTCCTCCACGATCACCAAGCTTAGATCTTTTTGGACTTCAAGGCATATCATCTCCTATTATACGTTATCGACTTTAAGCAACAAGTTCTTAATTGTAGTTGCCTTACACATGATTTCACACGGAGGCTGGAGGGCTGAGCCGATGAACTGATTCGGAAGGAGCATAGGGGGTCGGTCGAACCCTTCTTGGGTTAGGGTTGTAGTCCAAAGGGTAGAGATTTTCCCCTCCTAGTTATCCTCTATTATAAAAACATTATTTACTATTTTTAGGGACGAGTATTTGAATATTCAGATTTCCTGTCATCAACGTTTCCCCCTTGCTAGGGCAGTATCCGAAGACAAGTGGTGCTCCAGTCGTATCATTCTCCAAGGTGGTGATTACCTCCTCGATCTCTGCTCCCCTTCTGTTCCTTCTTTGCCATTGCAACTCTTGCATCCCACCGATCTAATCTCAGTCGCCAACTCCAGGCCCTCTCCCTGCCACTAGTTGCTCTCACACTATTCTCTGCTCCCGACTGCCAACTCCAACCCATCCCTCTACCGCCAATTGCTTTTCCCAATCTTCCCTGCTCCCAACTGCCACTCCACCCCATCTACCTAACACCTACTTCCTTCCCCACAATCCTCTACTCTCAACCGCCAACCCCAACCCTCACTACCGATCACGGTGGGCACCAATTACCCCAACCAGCCACTTCCATATCCAGCCACCAGCCTTCCTGCAACGACCTTCCTGCCCCCACCCAGCCACCGGTTTCCACCACCTCAACCACAACCCGCCCATGGTAGTGTTATTAAATGTCATATTATCAAAATTTTTTGTTTATAACCCTTTTGAATTTCAGCAATAATATTTGCATTTCTATTATGAGTTAGGTTAACTCCAGTATCAACTGGTATCAAAGATAATCTTACCCTATTCCTATCCTAGGGTTTTCTAGCATCCGCCATACCAAAACAATCTCCACGGAAACTTTTTCTTTCCTATCACCAAATATCCCTTCCACTCCCACAAATATCAAACCCTAACAATGCCACCAAAAAAAATACAGGAAGTGCCTTTAAAGAGATATAGCGAGGGCTTAGACGTCTTCAACAGAGGCTTGTGGATATTGATGAGGGAACCCAATGGGAAATTACTCTCGATCGTGATATGGAGAGTCGAAGAGGAGAAAGGATGAGGATCTGAATCTCTTCCATAGGAATGACTTTAGTGATGAGAAAGGCAGTCACCGACACTTCAAAATTTAGTATTAGAGTCTGAGAGAGAGGGGCCGCAACTGGAGGACACAGATTTTGGCATCAAAAAGGATCTACCGAAGTTCGATTGAGGTATGGGTCCAGACAAGTTTATCGAATGGTTGCAATCAAGTGAGCGAATCTTCGAGTATAAGGAAGTGACAGAAGATAAACGGATGAAACTAGCATCCATCAAGTTAAAGAAGAGCACCTCTTTGTGGTGGTAAAACTTGCAGAGACTAAAAAAGAGAGAGGGCAATGACAAGATTAACAAGTGGGAGAAGGTGAAAAAAGAGATGCAGAGAAAATACCAACCACCTCATTATCGTCAGGATATGTCTGAGACTCTACAACCTACAGTAGAAAGACCTATTAGCAGAGGAGCACACAACACAGTTTGACTAGTTGCAGATAAAATGTGAGTTGGTTTAGCCAGAATAATATTCTACAGCTTGTAATTGAGGGGACTGAAGCTCATTATCAACAACGTTGTGCAGTTTTAGCCTTATTGGTCATTTGGAAATGTCTAGACCTTAGCCCTGATGGCCGAGACACAATAAAAACAGAGCACAAAACTACCACAATTCAGGCAAGCACCCGCTGATGGAGATATCGGCGGGAGCACACCTCAAGAAGTTGAGAAAACTAGTTCAGATAATGATAGAGCCACCCCGAGTGAGAAGCCTGACAAGAGTACTCGACCCGAAAATGCTTTAGATGTCATGAATTTGGGCAAATCGCCTCCATCTGACCGACGAGTCGAGTTGTCTTTCACCAAGAAGGCCGTAGTAGAGAAGTTAGCAATGAGAAGGCAGCTGAAGAAAGGGCTAAGGCGTATCATCTTCCTCTAGATGAAGGCGAAATGCTCATGGTTCGACGGGTCTTATAGAATGAAGATACGATATATCTGCAATAGTTTTGCCCAACATATTCAAGACCCACAGTACTGTAAATGGAAAGATATGCAATCACATCATTGATGGAGAGAGCAACAAGAAAGTGATGTCTACGCAGATAGTAAAAAATTGGGTTTCATGACTCAGAAGGATTCCAAGTGGTATTCACTGATGTGGCCAAAGAAGGAGAACAATGTCAGCATTTAACAGAGATTTCTAGTGGATTTTCGATTGGAAGCCAGTTGTAGGATCAAGTGTGGTAGCGATGGATGCCTGCAACCTTTTGTTTGGGAGATTGTGGCAATTTAACCGTAGGACTCAACATGTTGGATTCATAAACATCTTTACCAAGGAGGGTAAACACATCGAACTTTTCCTTCTACAGAGCTAGAGATCACATGTGCCCTTGCAGTAGATAAGTGTTTGTGGGACCAGTTTTCGAGATGACAAAGGATGATAAGACTGAGACATTGATTACATACATGAGACGGTCACCAAAAAGAGCATTTGAAGACATCAAAATCGATACCTTACCACCATAGCCACAATCATTTGGGGAAGTTTAGGTTACCTTCACTTCAGATCAGATTGAGCCAACCTTAATACACTTTGAGAGTCAACAGTATTACATGACTCACAGACCCAGTTCAGTTAGTTGTGGATTGCCAGAAGAATGGATCGATATGGAAGCATGTTTCTGCCGCCAATTACTTTTCCCACCCTTCTCTGCTCCCAACTACCACTCCAGTCCATCTCCCTAGCCCCTACCTCCGTCCCCGCAATCTTTTTCTCTCAGCAGCCAACTCCAACCCACCTTACCCTTGATCATAGTGGGCAGCCATTACCCCAACCAGCCACTTTCCCAGCCAATCACCGGCCTTTCTCAAGCCACCTTCCTGCCACCATGCAATCATCAGTTTCCACCACCTCAACTGCAGCCCAATCACTTCCTTCCTCGATCTGGGGTGTCATTTTATGTTTTTGTTGTTAATTGTCCTATTGTTAAGAGTCTTTGTTTGGAACCCCTTTGAATTTCAGCAATAATATTTTCATTTCTATTATGGTTTGGGTTAACTCTGGTATCACAATTACTCGGCCCCCTGCTAGTAACTTCATGGCAAAGTGGAAACGACGACAAAGAGAGCAATGAGTGGGGGAGACCAAATCTGGTACTGTAAGTAGTCGGGGCAACTAATAAAATAAAATCAACTATCATTATGTGTTGATTGTAATCTTCACCACGAGTGATTAATAGAACAATTATCTCTCGTCCCTCTCCAATGAATTCAATTAGATATAAGAACCACTTTAATAATGATACCATAAAAGATGTTCTAAATTAATTTGATAGAGCTCCCCATGCTAATTAATATACTTACAAGTTGGTAATTCACAATCAATATCATGGTCACGATAGCATCATTATAAGGCTTGTCAATGAGAGACCGATCAACTGCAAAGACTGAGATAAGGACAGCCTCCATTTACTGCACTAGGGTGATCGTTGCTGAGTTTACCTTGGCTCAAGGTTAGCCAAATTAATTATTATAGCTCTTTGACTGTAATTAAATCTCCTACTAAGTTCTATGTTGGTGACAGCCCTCAGTATAGAAATCATGGCCACGAGGAAAGAGCAACTTGGGTACCTAAAATATCCTTTGTTTTGATGACCTCAACAATACTGATCATATATAATCGCAAAGAAAAGACAGCTGGCAAGTGGACAAAGGCCATGTGGTTGCATCCTCTCCCCTCTAAGGTGATCACATCTTTCCAACTAAATTTGCCTTGACTGGAGGATAATTCATTGAACGGGATAAGAATGTGGCATAAGTTAAGCAAACAACCTAAAATCTTTACACCTTGGGATGGTTGACTTATCCTTTTATCTGATCTTGTCTGATAGATTAGTTTAAAGATGCTACATCCATCTCATTCTTATAGTTTTCTATATCTGCATTCTCAATGGCAAGTAATAGTTAACTCATTCAATGTCTTCAGCTAGTGAATGAGTACATCTAAGAGAACTTGAGTGAGAGTGGATCGAGCTACAACTGGCGTTATGTTATTTACTTAAAACATCATTCTTTGGAACCTTACTATAAAAATATCCTCAATAACTTGTTAGGCTCCTGAGATATTTTCAACAAACATGATGTGTTCTTTAGTGGTCACTGGGTGTTGGTGTACTATATTATAAATATCCTTTTAAACTCAAGGAATGACATGATTATCACAAGCAATGGGAAAGCACCTTTAATATTATGAAAAGTAAAATGCACTTCGGTGCATCATTGATATCAAGAAGCAAGGTGGAAAAACTCAAATATGCAACGTGGTTTGAGTTTTGACCCTTTGGGATTTAGGATAAGGGATCTTGAATTTGATTGATTGCCTGACTTTGGCAATTTCACCGAAAAAAGCATTTATCGATTGTGATCTCCTTTAGTCTACTCGCCCTTCCATTATGCTAGGTTATAAGGTCTATTTTTCTTTCTGAGCTTAAGTAATGAAACTTATCAAGAGAAGGTAATGCCCTCAATATAGAGTTTCTTCTCCCGTCTACTAAGCTAGTGGACTTTTTAGGCAGCTGCACTCAAGTTGTTCTAAAGGGTTTGATCCAAGACACCGTGGATCATTCACCCAAGCCTCTCTTAGTCAATTGCCTAATTGTCACAAAATCTTAAATTCACATTTTCACAAAAATCTCTCAAGCTTTCTTTATGATTGCTCCTGCAGAGGCTCTCTATGTGTCTTTCCTAGTTTTTTATGTAAATTTAATTTCGCACAACTTTTAGAAAATTATTTTCTATTTTGTTTGTGGGTGACACAAGAACCTTACAAATATAACATTTGAAGAGGCGATGAAAGAGAGAGATAGTAGAGAAAGGTCCATTATGAGGCTAAAAAATGCTACAATATTAGTAGAGTACGTAATCAAAACTAAGAACCCTTGACTCTCCCAACGATTCTATATTTATAGGTTGAAATGTTGGGTCTAGAGCACTAATAGAAATGATGTGGCATAAGTTATACATATAAAAGAAAGGTATAAAATACATATGATGTGTAGCTTATTAATGGACTAGGACATGGGGCAATGACTAACAACAAAGCATGGGGAAGGCGTTAGTTCCTCTAGTGGTACCTACTGAGTAGCTTTTTTGCAAGCTTGGTTGTTTGTATGGCTGATCCAGCAAATTTGGTGGTGGCATTGAGTGAGCTCTTCATGAGTCCAGTAGATGTATTTCTTCTTAGTCAATAACTAATTTCACCATGATGATGGTGTGTAGGTGCCTTGAACCCTACTGGGTGAGTCATCTAGTACCTAGTTGACATGTTCGACTTGAGCTTCAAGTTTCCATGTGGATCAGATTAATAAATCTAACTCGGACTAGCGAGTAGACCCTAAGCAAGGCTTGATGAGTTCCCCAATTTCAGCTAGCAATTCTTGGGCCAGTCCTCCTTTAGAGTATAAAAATCCAAAACTATTGGGAAAAATTTCTGCGCTAGAAATGTCCTTCATGAAATGATCAACACTAGATTTACCCAAAGTTGAACGGAAAAAAATTAAATTGTTATAGTTAACTCAAAAAAAACATTTTACATATGGTTCAATAATTTCTTGTAGCACTTTAGACCTGATTTTTAAGTGTTGAGGTAAAATTGCACAATGTCACGGATTGAATAGTTCAACATTACATAGAATAGCTTCTTGAATGAAACTTCCACCAACAATCTTTTTGCCGCCTTCACGGTGCTCATTAACATTCTTATTAAAGTGATAGCATTACACTTAACATGGGGACTCCCCCATGGTAATAATCACGCTTACAATGAACAGATATTCATGATGTTATTTGCTGTGGACAATGCTTTTGCTATTTCCATCCCAGAACCTCATTTGAATGTGATGTTCCTAGTGCTTGCCACATATCCTCTCAGAAGGATGATTGCACATACCAATTAAACTCATATAAGAATAATTGAACACTGTATGTGTGCTCCAACCCCACCCAACCTTATCCAACGGGGCAGGAAGAAGATCACAACTTTTCAAATCTAAATACAGAATGTACTTTCTTCCAGTTCTTAACTCATTGTTTATGACAAAGGATATCCTCAGTTATATGACATTTATATCATAATACCTTCCCACCTCTTTTTTTCTAGTCTATCACATGATTCAGCTTCTTTAACAACTATTCAGCCAGCCTCTGTACACAATCCCTACATAAGTTACAAGTTGGATATGCTCAGTTTTTTGCAGTGATACATTGCTCAAGTTTGGTCAAATTTCTCTTCCTGATCATAACATGGATAGACGAGCTTAAAACATAACAGGTACATCAGGGCATTCAAGCTCTGTCAAACACTTCAACTAGCTACTTGACATGAAATATAACCGCTAATTATTAAAAAAGCTTTGTTAACACGACATAAACCTGTAAAGCCCAGCAGCCCTCATCCTATCACTACATAGTAAAACCAAGGTTCCAAAGCAAACTTCCAGGTTAGAAGACACTTATAGACCATCTTATATCAGCAGCCTACACCAAACAGAGTGCACAGTCACAGCCAAATACTCCAGTAGGTAAAAGCAGGTCTACAGCACGCTCGCAACTCCTAACCATTTGGCTCTGACAGTAAACTGAACACTAATTGCTCTAAAACTTGAATCATGGAAGATCACCACAGCAACAACAACAGCAGCAACAACAAAAACAGCAGCAGCAACAACAACAACCAACATTTATCCCACTAAGTGGGGTTAGCTACATGAATCCCTTTTCTCCATTGAGTTCTATTGAGTGTCATATTTTCATTTAATGCTAATAAATTAAGATCACTTTTTATACAACATGCCCAAGTCTTTTTAGATCTACCTTTACCTTTCTTAACATAATTCAAATCTAAAACATCTACTCTCCTAACCGGATTATCAGATGGTCGACGTTTAATGTGACCAAACCATTTAAGATGACTCTCTAATCTTGTCTGCCACTAGAGCTACACAAACCCAATCATAAAAGATCGCTAACAATGAAAAAATGACTTTTAATTATTTTATGTGGCATAATTGCAAGAAAAACAAATATGTGCTAATATAAATGAAAGCATCAGTTATGTTAAATTCAGAAGGAAACAATTTTGCGCACCAGCTCAAGGTGATGAGTGCGAGAGAGAGCATCAGACAACCTCCTTTGCAAATCATCTTCTTTTTTACGCTCATATTCAGAGTTCTCCATTTCATTTCTTGACTCACCAAGTTCCTTGTACAGATCTGTAAAAAAACAAATCATAGGAATTCCTATTGATTGCATGTGTACTGAGTACTGAGTATGACCATTATAATAGGCTTATGTAGAAAGAAACGACAAAATGGAAGTCATGAAAGCTCTTCTGAAATAGAATCACCAAAATCTCAATACTATCAAAAAAATAAGCAACAAGATAAATTATACTATTACAAAGAATTCACCCCACATTGGTAAAGAACAAATGCAAAATAATGCATGGAATAATTCTCTTAAAACAATGAACTAATGCACAGAATCATCTCGCAAAAGCAAAATACTAATACATAGAATCACCTCATATAGGTAATTCAATACGCATTTCAAGTTGATATGACAAAGTCAACGTCACCCAACTTTTCAAGTAGTAAATAAAGGTGGTCATTTGCTCAAAACATTGGAGAAATGCCAGCAAGTTGTTTCTTAGTAAACTACATGTAATGACAATGTCACATAGCGTTAGATGGCCATATATAACATGAGAATCTATCTATGTTTTCTCTACTTTACAGAGATAAGATTAACAAGAATGTGAATCAATTCATGATTATCACAAGACAATGCAGGTGTTGGAAATGATCAACCATGCGAGAAAAAAAGGGCTTCACAACTGAAGAAATTTCACTAGTTTTGGAAGAAAGATCCACAATATGCTTCAATTGAAGATTTTGCAAGTAACTTTTATATCAACTGCCATGAAATTGGAAATCCTCCAAGCATAACAAAATAGTCAGTACTACATTGTTGAATCATTGGGAGTCATAAAAATAGGTAAACTATAGACATCATGGCTTATGTAATAATAGCTTGCCCTAAATTGTTTTTTAAGTACTTGAATACGTGAATGGAAGCATCCCAATGAAATCATCGAGGATCATAAAATATTTATATTGGCAGAAACACACAACACAGGGATGTATATATGTGTGTTTGGTTAGATATTGGTGCCCCTGAGTTGGAATAAGGTTTATGTTCTTTCCCATAAGATTAGGTTGCCTAAAGTATATTTGTGTCTAGATAAAATTACATTGTTATGGCTACAAGCAACTTATATCCCAAAGAAGTGGCCAGTTCAGAGCTCCAAGGTCATCAAAATATTAAAGCATATACCTAAGTATAATTTGAAAGCAATAGAGTGCTGTAAATTATTATATGCCAATATTAAATGGTGATATATACTGAAATAATAGTATTTAAACTCCTTGCAAAAGAAAATTTACACTAGTTAGATGGAGAGACAACTTTGTTGTAACACCAACAAATTATTTGCACATGAGTCGTACAATTTTTTAATCTAAAGTAACATTGGGCATTCTAGTAGTTGATAATGACGTGGGGGCTAGGCGGGACCCTGGACCGGTTCAGTCCAAGTTGAGGAAGGGCCGGTCAGTTCTCTCTAGGCCTAGGATTTCCACCTAATTAAATTGGGGGCCGCTCCTAATAGTACTAGGTCTATCTATAAGTCTATTTAAGTGTTTCTTTGATGTTTATGGTTTACCATTTTATTGATTTGAGTTTGCAGAGTCATTGGCTCTTTTTATCACATTCTAGGGTTGTATCCTAGGATTCCAAATAGTGCTCATATTGTATCTTGATTTCCAATAGAGTTTATCCTTTCTATATCTTTACCCCATCCTTTCCAACATTGCTCCCGTATCCCCTTCATTATTTGCATGTTGTATTCGCCAAGAAAATCAAAAACTTGTTTTTGCGCCCAAATTGTTGACACCGTGTAGTGCCCAATTTTCACAGTTTTGCCAAAATCAGATGAAAATTTTGGCAAATGCAAAACATACACTAAATTTCACATCTCGGAATTAGACCGACTCAATTTTATAAAATTCTACATCTTGAAGTGATCAATTTAATATATAGTAGCATGCACGAATTACAAATGTATGGGGAGATGTATATTGTTGCAAGCATAAGCTTAATTAACCTTTAATTTGTTTCCACTAATTTATTTATGTTACAAATGTATGGGGAGATGTATATTGTTGCAAGCATAAGCTTAATTAACCTTTAATTAATCCTAATTAATTTTCTAATCGCACGTATTATTGTTTCCACTAATTTATTTATGTGATTCTCAATCGTGGGATGCAATCAAATGGCTGAGATTCATCGTGGGGTTAAATAATGTATAGGATGCTTCATGATTTCCCCATTCCTCCGATTTCTCCTTCCCACAAAACTCTTCCTCTCGTCTCCTGTAGCAGGCATAATTGCAAAGAGCTGGAACTCATAACTTAGGTTTTCGGGGCAAAACCAGACACATTCGAGGATTCCAATATTCCACAAAACAGATGCTCTGAGTTATTCTCCCAAGCTATGAGAAGCTTCTCTGGAAGGGCTTGGATTCTACTGTCATACATTTCTTCCCACAAAGCACGTAAGAAGATTTCCAATGTTGCAGTTCACGATTCTTGTCTGATCACTTGTCTGTGGGTGTAATGCTAAACTGAATGAAAACTATGTGCCTAACTTACACAATAAAGTTCTCCAAAATTGACAAATGAATTTCACATCTCTGTCGAAAGCAATGACATGTTAAACGGCTTGCAATAAGGACGATCATGTGTCAAGTATTAGCTCATCGAGCTTATCGCCCTTTTGGATCACCATGCCATTTATGATCATGCTTCATTCAAGGCATACAGAAAGATCGTTCAAGAACGAATACCCATTACATAACTTACACGATAAAGTTCTCCAAAAGTGGCTAAGGAATTTCACATCTCTGTCGGAAGTAATGACATGTTCAATGGTTCATAATAAGGACTATCCTATGTCAACTATCAACTCATCTAACTCACCACCCTTTTGGATCACCAATGCCAATTATATTCGAGCTTCTTTCAAGGTTTACAGAAAGATCGTTCATGTATGAATACTAATTACCTAGGACTTACTACCATCTAAGTCAACCAATGTTAGTCTTGTTGGGGTACTCCTCTCTATTGACTTCATTCTCTCCTAATTCATTATCTATTTTTTCAACTATTCCCTTCTCAGTAAAAAAATATTATCATTTCGTGTGGACAATCTGATGCAATGTGCCTAAAACTGTAGCACTTAAAGGCTTCCTGATAGGGACAAATTTGGGAGTGTAGGCAGGCTCCCCATTTCTCTAATTTGGAGTGGTTTCTCCTTGGGTGGGGTGGCTTAAGCACTCCACTTGGCATAATCTTACTATCTGATCTAACAATTGAACCTTGTTTGAAGGGTGGTGTGAACCAGATACTGTTCTGTCATCCTCCAATTTTAGGGATAGGGTATGGACATCGTTAATGTCCAATATGGTTCTAACTAAATGACATTGTGAATATATAATATTAATCCTCAAAGATATCTTGATATAGTGTGCATCTCTAATATCGCTAACTTACATTTTTATGAGTTGATAAAATTCACTTGTGTGCTCCACCACAAAAGAATCTTTGACATAGGTGAGTTTTATGAATGTATCCTATTAGTAATTTGGGGAAAGATATTTTCATTGCATCTCTCTTTTTTCTTAGAACAGGTTGCATCCTTATTCTTGCCATACTTCTCTTTTTTCTTAGAACAGGTCTTTTTTCTTAGAACAGGTGATATTCTTATTCTTGCCATACTGTTGTCGAATATGATTCAAGCTCTTCCACCAAAAAGAAATGTTCTTCATGTGCTTAATGGCTTATTGCACTATTTGGAGTCACTCAATAAACATCTTAATCCATGCGACCACCAAACTTTCATAAATTCACGTTTACCCCATGATCTTGACTTGTCCTCAAGGTATTGGTTCATAATCAATGTAAACTTTCTGATATAAGAGATTCTCTTTTATCCCTCGATCTGGCAAGTCACCATTGTGGTTATGAGTGACCTCACTGGATTATCCCATATCAAATGTGACAAAGATCTATTGCATTTAAAAGATTTATCTTTGTATGTCTTTCATAGTAAGCACTTTAACACCTCATTGAGATTTTCTTCTTAGGGTCTGTTTGGGGCAGCTGCAGCTTATCCAGCTTATGCTGATAAACAGTTTATCCTGATAATCTGCAGATGAGCAGCTGATCCGGATAAGCTGGTTGACTGTTTGGTTTGTGCGTTTGAAAAACAGCTGATTCTGGATAAATGACCATTCTGCCCCTGTTCTGGATAAGTTGTTTAGCTGTTTGGTTTGTGTGTTTTGTAAACAGCTTATTTACATACATACCAACCAATTCCTATGTATTATATTAACATATCGAACACAAATTTTACTTTTTACATTTATTCCACACAAGCCTTTCACATGCATTGGTAAGGTGGCAAATATGTAAAAATTGAAGTTTGATATAAACATATATTTATAAGTAAAAAAAAAATTAATGCTATTAGCTTTAGATAGATTTATATGCATACTGCACAATTCTGATGTAATTGCATATCTAATATTCAAACTTTGATTTTTACACTTATAACACATTATCTGTGCATTAGAAAGAGTGATATTTTTTATGTTGTATGAAAGATTTGAGTGTTATAAATGTAAAAATTAAAATTTATTTGGTATATATGTAAATACATTACGAATTAAAAATGTACACTTCTCTTCCCATTCAACATTCAATGTGAGAAAATGGCATCCATGAACTGCAACTTCACCTTCCAATTTAAAAAATATGATTCTCGGAGCTCAATATTAATCCAAACTAATCTCATTCCCAGTTCATCAAAACCTCAACTTGAATCAAAATCCGCACCAACTCCTACGACCATCTTCCACCATGCTCCGATCTGCTCCAAAACTTTTGCGTGGACCGAAGCTCGCTTGCGCTCCCTGATTGCGATATTCCTCTCTTCGCTCCTTCACACAAACCTATATTTCTCTGCGTCCTTTGCCGATGAAGAGGGAGAATGAGAGGCAAGGGCATAGCTTTCGACCGCGAAGTGAAGGGATGCCGAAGAAGGGGGAGCGGCTAGGGCAGAGCTTTTGAATTGCGATGAGGGAGCGGCTTCTTCCGCGAGGGCAGCGGAGCGAATCGCGATGAGGGAACAGCGGAGCGAATCGCGACGAGGGAGCGGCTTCTTCCGTGAGGGGCATGGCATCTTCCTCGAGGGCAGCGAGGAGTGGTTTCTTCTGCGAGGGCAGTAGAGTAATACACAGCCTTCACACGCGACCAGAACGCCGACCGCAGGCATGAGGCCGTGGCTCGCGTCCTTCGTAAAATGAAAACCCTGTTTTTAAATACACAGCCGGTACGTGCGATCCAAACAGTAAGACGGCGTTTTCGCACTTTTAAGCTGCCCCAAATGGGCCCTTAGTGACATGATATCTAATTCTTCCAATGAAAGTTTTGATGGAAAAAGTATTATAATTTAGGGTTAGGATGAAGGCTAGGGTTAGAGTTAAGAATAGATGGATAATGTGGGTATAAAAATTAATGGGGGTGCTTTGAACACTATGCAATGTATTAATAAGTGTCAATGGTGACTTGGAGTGTTATCCGGCTTAGTGAGTGTGCTTATGACTTAGTGTCATATGCGAGTGGAGTGAGTGAGAGTAAGAGAAAAGTTATCACTGTGCAAGTGAAGGAGACAAGAGCATATTAAACCTAATTCGGGTGCCATTTTGCCTACTTATTGCTATTTTGTGTTTCATTTTCCTATTTATGTGCTTGTGATTAGTGAGAGTGTGCGGGAACTAAGACATTTTCTCTGAACAAGTATTTATTGTGGGCTTAATTGTATTTCTACATTGTGATTGGAATAAGAAGGAATTTCATGTTATTTTGCTAACCCTGAATGCAATTTAAATGCATCTTGATCTAATGTATTTTAAAATTAATTGTGATCGAGTAATTTCAACGGAAAACTAGTAGAAATATAGAGTTAATGTCACAATTTAGCCTGGGATATGAAATCAATCAAGACGGGAAAAAACGGTCAGAGAGTATTAATAAAATATTATATTTTTACTTTGTATAAAAATTAATGATTCAAAAAGAGTAAGTGAACAAGCCCCTAGAAATTAAATTAAAGGATTTATAAATTTATCTTGAGTTGCATTTCTATAAACATCGTCTCATCTATTGTACATCCTTTAATCAACTAACTAAACATGAAATATTATTTTAAAACAAAAATGAGCTAACCAAAGGAAGTGATTACTTATACTTTTGAAGTACAGCAACACAATAGAAAAATAATAAAAATATACATACTAGTTAAGCTTTTACTAAATGAGTATAAATTTTATGATTATGATCACTCTAAGGTGTTTCATAATTTTTAGGATGCTTTACAATATTAATAACATAACTATCATTTTAAATCTCTACAACCATCACAGAAACATCTAAAAAATTGTACCCGCTAATTATCAATACAAGACAACTTATCATTCCCCAGCTAGTACTATAAAGGGGTGAATTCATCATAGTCAAGCACACACGTACAATCAGTATATATAGTTCATATCATTCAAAATTTTATATCACTCAATATGAAAAATCTAATACTATAATACAAACTTTTCAAAATAAGAGATTATAAGTATTCATATCAAAATGATAGAAAAAATTTAAGAGTAGAAGAATTAAATGCATTAACTAAGAATGAATAATTATTCACACAACCGGTTTAGAAGAGATACAAAAATGATATTATAATTTAAGAGTACTCATCTCAATAGTGTACAACTTTTAGATTTTCAATCTTTTATTTTGACTTCACCTTCATTAACTTGTAACCTATAAAAATATTAGTAATAATTTATTAATGGCTAAAGTCGTCATTTTATGCATATATCAACCTCAATTATTTGATTTAATACTTATTTTCTATTTATTTTAAGGTTATTTTTATTAAAAACAAACACACTCGCAAACACGCACGCAAACACGCACAGAGATATATATATATGACCCTACCTAGATCGAATAAATCCCATAGCAAAGTCCATAGCAAATTCTTCCCATTTGCATTCAGGTGCAGGCACCGATTGTAGCAATTCGTTGGGTCTTCGATGTTTAGCCTTTACAATCTGACAAGCTTCACATTGAGATAAATATTGAGCAACATCCTTCTTCATACTTCGCCACCAAAATGTCACTTCAAATCCTTGAAAATTTTAGTGTTGGATGAATTATGTAGCCTGAATTATGAGCTTCATGTAGAATTTCCCGTCTCAAATCAAAATCAATAGATACCCATAATTGTAGCTTACTACACCATCTTCATCACTGTCATATCAAACATCACTTCTGATTGAAGTTGTTTCAGATATTCAGTATTACTTTTCTGAGCTGTTTTAATTCTATCAATCAAAGCAGGTTGCACTGTTAGTTGATGTAAATGCCCACCATTTTCTGGTCTTCTGACTTCCAACAATAAAACATTTTCTTTAATCAACTCTAGTCTGATGATATTCCGGTCACAAATTAAATCGAAAAAATACACTATCACTTTCTAACTGGTGAAATAGATCATCAATCCTAGAAAAATGATATTTGTTCTTGATTGTCACTTCGTTCAGCTTTCTAAAATCACATAACCCCATAATGATCTTTTTTATTGACGAATAATACTTGAGCACTCCAAAAACCACATCAATCTATTTTTTTTCTTGACGAATAATAATTGAGAACTCCAAAATGAATTATTCGGGCTGATAAAACCCCCTATCTATCAGTTCCTACAACTGACATTTCAATTCTTGTAATTCCTTCGGAGCCCTCGTATACGTTGATTTGAAAATTGCTGATGTTCCTGGTTTTACATCAATACTGAACTCAATTTCCCTTTCTGATGGTAGCCTTGACAATTCTCAGGAAATACATCAAAAAATTCAGCAACAATTGGAATGTTTTCAATTCCTACACATCTTTATTCAAGACTTCTAATTTAGTTAGAAATATTAGTTAACCACCTCTTAAATATTTCCAAACTTTCACTGCACTAATCGAGAATGATTGTGCATTTCGATCACATAAGATATAGAATGACTTTTCACAAGGCGGTTTGAGTTTTAATTTCCTTTTATAGCATTCAATTGTAGCAAATTAATTTACCACCCGATTCATCTGCAATATGACATCAAAAGTCTGAAATGGTATGATAATCAATTGTGCTAGTAACTTGACATTAATATTAATATGTAGACCCTTGGTAGGTTGATCTTATAGGCATTGTGATTCAGCTTTTTGGGGATCCATAAATGTCCATTTGCTTTGGGCTTGAGCTTTCCGAATGCTTCTACTGGAAATCTATCTTGTTTAAGTCAGATCCACACTAGGTCCTCTTCTTGAAAGTCATCATTTTTTTAGTCTTATTTGCTTGTTCTTGGTACTTGCGGTACTGCTTGGTGATCTCCTTTCCCACCTCCTGTAACTTTTGAATCTCTTGCTTCATCTCCTCAGCATCTCCACTAATCTCTGATGCCGGAAAAATTGCTACCAAATCAAGTTGTATGACAGGGTTGTGCCTGTACACAATCTCAAATGGGACGCGTTCCGTAACACACAGATTTGTTTCAAATAAATTAAGCTTGGTTTAGAACCAAATCCCACTTCTTAATATTTTTTTCTCACAAAGCATCTCAAAAGTTTCCTAATACTCCTGTCCACCACCTCGTTTGGATGCCCGTCCGTGGGTGAGCTGCAAAATTGAGTTGAAGCTTACCTTGATTAAGTTATAGTTCGAACTTCTAAGCCACACACGTCTTCTCTTCTTCTTCCCACTAAACGAAGTCCCAATCAAGTTGTATGACAGGGCTGTTCTTGTACACAATCTCAAATGGGGCGCGTTCCGTAACACACAAATTTGTTCCAAATAAATTAAGCTTGGGTTAGAACCAAATCCCACTTAATATTTTTTTCTCACAAAGCATCTCAAAAGTTTCCTAATACTCCTGTCCACCACCTCATTTGGATGCCAGTTCGTGGGTGAGCTGCAAAATTGAGTTGAAGCTTACCTTGATTAAGTTATAGTTCGGACTTCTAAGCCACACACTTCTGCTCTTCTTCTTCCCACTAAACGAAGTCCCTTCCTACTTCCTCTTCTTCTGCTTGATGCTCATCTGTCTTCACACCGAAATGAAATCGAGCCTCCTGTAAGCAATTAAATGGCACCTTCACTACGAGTGTTTTCGTCTTCTTTTTTCACATGAAACGTTTCCCTAGCTCTTGGCATCATCTTTCCCCATCTCGGGTTTCAGCTTATTGCTAATGTCTGCACATATAGAATGCAAGAATTGTTCGATTCCTTCTTCCAACAAGTGATGTCGCTCCTTCCGTGGTGTGGTTTCCTTTCTTTCAAAGAGCACAAGTTTCGATAAGTTTTTGCGTCATCTCCTTTGTCCCTCGACTCCTCTTCCTCCTCGCTTGAAGGTCATTATTCCTTCCACTTTCTCTTCTTCTCTGCTCATGGCACTCTGGACCATAAACAGCGCACGAAAGGTAAGTTCTTCGGCTCCTTCCTTTATTTGTTGTTCGTGAAAATCGACCAAGCCGCTCATCTCCTACTTCATTTACTTTCTATTACACTTTCGCACCCACCCATTTCCTCTCTAGCTCCCTCACACTCTCTCTCACTTAGCTCATCCCTTCAATTCGAATAAAACGAACGAATAAATCCTTAATTTTGATTTACCGATAGCATCACGTCTGTTTCGAATAGGTGTCGTGCACGAAATTAAATTTCATTTTATTTATTTTATTTTTGAAAACATAGGAATATTATTTTTGAAAATTGCAATCTAAGGAGGACTAGGTTTTAGGAGTCTTTTGCATGATTTAGATAAACCTGAACTCAAATATGAAAGTCAATATTCCTTGAGCCTCAATTGACAACGCAATTAGAAAAGCCTAGCATAGATTTACACGAATTCTAAGTATTCAC
Source organism: Phalaenopsis equestris (assembly GCF_001263595.1). NCBI lineage: Eukaryota > Viridiplantae > Streptophyta > Magnoliopsida > Asparagales > Orchidaceae > Phalaenopsis > Phalaenopsis equestris. Next base: position 100,115 of record NW_018165399.1, read on the forward strand.
TAGTTTAAAAAAATCTTCACTGACTTGAAATCTCATAAAAAATTATTCTATTAGGAGAATTTTCAAAAATTTGATCTTGTGGCTGGATAAAAATAATCTAAAATTTGATCTCGATCTTCATTGGAACCATCTTGTAATTAATCACTTTATTAGGCTAATAAAGTCCATTTTTTTCCAATTAGACGGACAGACTCAGTTAACAAGCTGATCAGATTGTATGTCAACAAAACTATTAGATTACACGACACTCAACAAGGTCTGGGTACACAGCTGTATTTCGACACTATATTTCATCCACAAACCGATGGACACTCAGAAAGAACAATTCAGATATTAAACGATCTGTAAGGCTTTGTGTTCTCAAATTTTGAGGTAATTGAGAAGATCACAATCTAATGATCAAGTTTGCCTACAACAATAGCTATCAGTCCAATATCAAAATGGCTCTTTATGAAGCACTATATGGAAAAAAAGGTAGATGAGTTGGGTTGATGTGGGTGAACCTTAAATGTTAGGTACAAAATTAGTTGATGAAGCAACAAAGAAAATCTGATTAATCTGAGACAAATTGAAAGACGCTCAAAATCCACAACAGAAATATTACGACCTAAAACACAAATCAGTCGAACTTGAAGTTGGAAATTTCATATTTTTGAATTCGGGTCAATGAATGGGGCAGCTAGATTTGGATAAGGAAGCAAGTTGAGTCCTAATTACAACGGTGCTTTTGAAATTATAGAAAAGATTGATTTAGGTGCCTACAAATTAGCATTACATGCGAATGTATCAGATAATCACATGTATTTCACATTTTAATATTGAGAAAAAAAGTTTCAAACTTAAGAGTAGAGGATTTCACATGACGAAATTAACGTGCAAAAAAACCTAACTTATATTGAAGAACCTTAAAGGATTTTAGAAACTTATGTTAAGTAGCTGAGGAACAGACAAATTCCCTTTGTCACGATAAAGTGGAAACACATGCCTAAAAAGAAGCTACGTAGGGGAAAATGTGATAGATATATCCCTCTTTCCTCTAGTAAATTGAAAAATTCTGAGGATGAAATTTTTATGAGAGGAGAGCTGCACCACCCAAATTCTAAGAATCAGGTAAAAAATTCAACAAATCTTAAAAGTTCCTCAATTTTTGCACCTAGATAAATAACAAACTTATTTTTATAAAATTCTACACATAAAATCAATCAATTTCAAATAAAAACTGTATACGAATTATGTTTATTTTAAGAGATAAATTCTAAAGCTATAAGTTTAATTAAATTAATCAAAATTTATTTAAATCTTAAATTTTCCCTAAATCTCATCTCTCCACTGTTTACTACTGACCTTCACACCTTTTAGATGTTGGATAGATCGAATAGGGCCTGAAGAGCCTTCAAAATTCCACCAGATTTCCGCCCCTAATTTAGTTCACTCGTTAGTAGGCTCGCCTTTTTGCTCGGGTTACTATAGTTGGGCGTGAACAGATAAAGAGTGAGCAGCCAAAGAGAGGCCACTACTTACTTTTCAGGCTTGGGGGACAAATTTAAAAGGAAGGAACCTCTCCATCACACTATTCTAAACCCACATTTCCTTTCTCACACTTCCATTTTCATATTTGCCTTAATTTTCATGCATCTTTTATTTCTAATAGCCGTCGGAGGTGCTAAACTTGTGTCGGAAGTGCTAAAAGTGATTATTCACGAGCTTAAGTATGGTCTTCAACACAAAATATTTAAAGTGAAAGGAAGGATTGAGGTGTTATAAAGTGGAGGGAAGAAGTTTAGGCATACGGAGAAAAGTGGGGTTATGACGAGAAGTCTTTTTGAGGTATATCTTGGAAAATATATTATGTTTTGGGTTAAATCACGATATGAGCTGGAATTTCATGAAATCAAGTGATATCTACGAATTCTGAGTTGTTTATACTAGGTGGCGAGGCGAGCATAGGAACACGCCATAGAGCTACTCCGTCAAGTCAAGTAAAATAATCATTTGCTAATCTAAAAAATAACCTTCTGTATGTTTTACGTGATTTTGTATATGACACTGTTGCATTTGACTTATTGCATATTGCACATGAATATCTGCTTGGAATGTATTAATGTGAATTGATTTCTCTTACGATGCATGTGATGTTATTTTGCTATGATACATATGACTACGCTTATGAAATAATTATCTGCAAATATTCATTTGTTATAATTCATACTTGTGATATTTAAAATGTTTATGAATGTTTGCTACAAGTATCATATTGTAACAAATGTCATAAAGAATGTTACGAGTACTATTACATGAATGCTTGCAAGCACGCTATGCAGGAATATAGTATTCCAAACTCCCCGTATTCAGGCGGTCACAAATTTTAGAACAGTTCTGATCACGCGATGACAGAATGTAGAGAACAATCAATAGCAGAGGGGATTATTAATAATTGTTATGTTGATGGGTCAACATTTATTGATTGTTTATATGGCCTTTGAGACAGGGTAACAACACATGATGATAGTACATAAAAATAATTGAGGTATACACATTTATAAGTGACATTATTATGAAATATTAATGTTAAGATTATATATGATAAACAGCTTATGAACATGTTTATAAACATGCTTTTGATTATATTTGTGATTTCACGCTTACGACTATACATGTTTGAACAATAGTCTTGATTTCTATATTATATACTTCATTTCCATATTTTATATAATTCTGGAATGATGTGACTTATGTGTAAACATATACAATTCAATATGAACATGCACGTTTTTCAGTTGGTTGTTCACTGCTGTTGGATTTTGCAATTTATGTGATTTTATTTTTGCAATTCATGTGATTCATGTGATTCTGCATTAGTGTTGGATTTTCTTTTTTAATGATGCAGTGATCGCCTTTATTGTGAAGTTGGTGACGATAGATTGTTGGGGTGATTGATTGTTGCTGCTATTGGTGGTGGACTGTTGGACTAGTTGTTTTGGCTGTGTTTTTGATGTGGTGGTTATAGATTGTGGTGGTTGTAGGTTGTGGTGGTTGTGTTTTGGGTTGTGATGGCTATATTGTAGTGGCTGTGATGTGTGTGTGGGGGGGTTTGGTTGAGTGGTTGTGGTGTGTGGGTTGTGGGGGCTGTGTTGTGGGTTGTGGTGGCTGTGTTATGTGTGGTGGTAGAAATTATTTTGTGTTGATAGCCCATAGATTTGTTTTGAGAAACTTTTTAAAGAAAGCTTCAAACAACACTTTTTAGTGATCATCATCAATAACATGTAGACATCATCTTCATTATCTCCAGGAGAAGTTGTGATGTTGTGTCTTATGGTGGGTGGTTATGATGTATGTGTGGGGGTGTGGTTGGGTGATTGTGGTGTGGTGTCAACGAGTTGAGTGGTGGCTCTAGGTTGAGGTGGTTGTGTTGTGCTCTGTGATAGTTGTGCTATGTGTGGTGGTGGAATTATTTTGTGCGTTGATAGCCCCTAGATTTACGTTGAGAAATTCTTTAAGGAAAGCTTCAAATGGAACTTTTCAGTTATCATCATAAATAACATGTAGACATCATCTTCATTATCTTTAAGAAAATGTTGTGATGTTGTATCATGTGGTGTGGTGGGTTGTGATATGTGTGGGGGTATGGTTGGGTGGTTGTAGTGGGTCGTTGTGGGTTGGGTGGTGGCTCTGGGTTATGGTGGTTGTGATATGTGTGGTGTTGGAAATTATTTTGTACGGTAATAGCCCCTTGATTTGCTTTGAGAAATTCTTCAAAGAAAGCTTCCAAGAGTACTTTTCAGTGATCATCATCAATAACATGTAGACATCATCTTCATTATCTCTAGGAGAATTCTTTGGTGTTGTGTCTTGTGGTGTGGTGGCTATGATGTGTGTGGGTGTGTGGTTGAGTGGTTCTGGTGAGGTAGCTGCGTGTTGGGTGGTGGCTCTGGGTTGTGGTGGCTGTGTTGTGGCCTGTGGTAATTCTGTTATGTGTGACAGTGGAAATTATTTTGTGTGTAGATAACCCCTAGATTTAATTTAAGAAATTCTTTAAGGAAAGCTTCCAAGAGTACTTTCCAGTGATCATCATCAATAACATGTAGACATCATCTTCATTATCTCTAAGAGAAGGTTGTAGTGTTGTCTTGTGGTGTGGTGGTTGTGATATATGTGTGAAGTTGTGGTTTGGTGGTTGTGATGTGATGGTTGTGGGTTGGGTGGTGGCTCTGGGTTATGGTGGCTATGTTGTGGACTGTGGTGGTTGTGCTATGTGTTGGGGTGAAAATTATTTTATGCATTGATAGTCCCTAGATTTGTTTTGAGAAATTCTTTAAAAAAAGCTTCAAAAAGTACTTTTCAATGATCATCATCAATAACATACAGACATCACTTTCATTATCTATAGGAGAAGGTTGTGGTGTTGTGTCTTGTGGTGTGGTGGTTGTGATATGTGTGGGGGCGTGGTTGGGTGGTTGTGGTGTGGTGGTTGTGACTTAGGTGGTGGTTGTGTTGTGGGCTGTGATGGTTGTATTATGTATGGTGGTGGAAATTATTTTTTGCGTTTATAGCCCTTAGATTTGCTTTGAAAAATTTTTTAAGGAAAACATTAAAGAATACTTTTTAGTGATCATCATCAATAACATGATATCATCTTCATCATCTCTAGGAGAAGGTTGTGGTGTTGTGTCTTGTGGTGTGGTGGTTGTGTATGTGTGGGGGTGTGGTTGGGTGGTTTTGTTGGTGCCTATGGTGGTGGTTGTGGGCTGTAGTAGTTGTGCTATGTGTGATAGTTGTGGGTTGTGGTAGTTGTGTTATGGGTTGTGGTGGTTGTGTTGAGGATTAGGTGATTTTGGTGTTGTGTCTTGTGGTGTGGTGGCTGTGGAGGTATGGTTGGGTGGTTGTTGTGTGTTGGCCTTAGGTTTGGTGGTTGTGATGTGGGCTGTGGTGGTTGCACTCATGGTTGGGTGGTTGGGTGGTTGAGGAGTCGGGTCATGTGTTTAGGAGGTTGTGGGATGTGTGTGGTGGTGTGATTGGGTGATTGTGGCTCTGAGTGTGCTATGGGTTGTGGTGGTTATGTTGTCGATTGGGTGGTGGCTTTGGTTTTGTTGTGGTGGCACTGGTTGTACTGTGGGTTGTGCTATCATTGTTGTGGGATGTGTTTGGAGGTGATGTGTCTTGAACTATGGTGGTTGTAGTTGCGGGTTGTGGTGGCTAATGTGTGTTGTAATTGTTGTCAAATATTAATGTTTTGTTTTTTCTGTGCTAGTAACGCAATGGTTAAGACTAAAGAGTTCATCAGCCATGTGAGATAAGGAAGTCAAACTCAATTTTGTGACATCTATCTTAAGGAGGATGAGCTAGGAAATAGACTCACCACCTATTTTAACAAGGCAAGATGGCAAAATATTACGAAGAAGATCAACAAAATGACAGGAAGAGAGTATGATAAGTTGCAACTCAGGAGCCTTTTGGGGCAGTTTATTGGCACGGACAGCGTTTTGAAAACGCAATCGCGTCGTTTGGTTCGTGCGATCGGGAAGCTTATTGAGAAACACTATTTTCGTTTCCTTAATAGAGGGGGTCGCGGGATCGACCCTACAGCCCACTTCTTGAATCCATGTTCAACAGGTTATTTCCTCTCGTGCCCTGCTGTCCATCTCCTCCCTCGCTCAATCTCTCTTGTCCTAGGTCGATCAATCGCAGCATCGTCCCTCACTTGTTCCTCACCTCTCCCTCACCTCTCGCTCGACTGCTCTTGTCGTGGGTTGATCATCACGCTCTTGCCCTAAGTAACATCCCTCGCCTCCCGTTGGATTGCTTGTTAGTGAGTTGGCTCACTTCTGAACTTCTGGTTGGAACATCTATAACTGATTGGAACATCTATAATGCGATGTTTTCTATATTTTTTTGCGGGATTTTTTGATTGCAATGAATGATCTCTCTGCTCCGTTACGAAATTTTTCAATTGCAAAAAAATTTTTTCTTGAGGGATTTTTTTATTGCAATGAGTTATCTATAATGCGATATTTTCTATATTCTTTGTGGATTCCTTTGAAATATTTTACGTTTTTGGGATAATTTTGAGGTTAATTGGGTGAATGAGGCTTTGTATGACTCTCCTTTTCAAAAGGTTGTTTAGGGTTGCTCTGATACTACGTTTGCTTTGAGTTTGTGGGTTGGTGGTGGCATGTGTGTGGGTGTGTGTGTGTATTTGTATGATGTGCTTGTTCGTGGCACATGAGTGTGTGTGTTTTGGTGGAGGAGGAGGTTGCGTTGGTGGCATGTGGAGGCATGTTGGTGGCATGTGAGTGTGAGTGTGTGTGTGTGATGTGCTTGTTGGTGGCATGTGAGTGTGTGTGATTGTGTGTGTGTTGGTGGCGGTGGAGGCTATGTTGATGGTCGTGGGTGACGTGGGTTGGTGGCATGTGAGTGTGTGTGATGTGCTTGTTGGTGGCAATTGAGCAAGTGTGTAATTTATATATTTTTTATCTTTTTTTTAGTACACTTGGGTATGTGTGTCTCTTCTCTCTACTGTTTGGTGTTGTTGTTGGTGTTTGGGTATTGGTGTTGGTGGCTGTACTTGTGAGGTCCACGTCTCTACTGTTGGGTGTAGTTGCTGGTGCTTGGGTGTTGGTATTAGTGACTGGACCTGGTGTGTGTGTGTCTGCCTCCCTATTGTTGGGTGTTGTTACTGGTGCTTGGGTGTTGGTGTTGGTGTTGGTGTTGGTGTTGGTGGCTAGACCTGGTTGTGTGTCTCTCCTCACTCTACTGTTGGGTGTTGGTGTTGGTGGTTGGACCTAGGTATGTGTCTCCTCTCTCTACTTTGGGTGTTGTTACTGGTGCTTGGGTGTTGGTGTTGGTGGCTGAACCTGGGTGTGTGTCTCCCCTCTCTATTGTTGGGTGTTGTTGCTGGTGCTTCAATATTGGTGTTGGTGGCTGGACCTGGGTGTGTGTCCCCTCTCTCTACTTTGGGTGTTGTTGCTCGTGCTTTGATGTTGGTGTTGGTGGTTGGACCTGGGTGTGTCTCCTTTTTTCTACTGTTAGGTGTTGTTGATTATGCTTGGGTGTGTGTCTTCTCTCTTTATTGTTGGGTGTTGTTACTGGTGCTTGGGTGTTGGTGTTGGTGGATGGACCTGGTTGTGTGTCTCCTCTCCCAACTGTTGAGTGTTGTTGTTGGTGCTTGGGAGTTGGTGGCTGGACCTGGGTGTGTGTGTCTCCTCACTCTATTGTTGGGTGTTCTTGTTGGTGCTTCGGTGTTGATATTTCTCTACTATTGGGTGTTGTTGCTGGTGCTTGTGTGTTGGTGTTGGTGGTTGGACCTGGGGGTGTCTCTTCTCTCTATTGTTGGGTGTAGTTGCTGGTGCTTTGGTGTTAGCGGTGTTGGTTGAACTTGGGTGTGTGGGCCTCTCTCTATTGTTGGTAGTTTTTCCATTTTTTGTTTATCTCGTGTTTTCATGATTTATTTTTTATTTTTTTCATGTTTTTTATTTTACTTTCACTATTATATTTCATTATTCATTTCTATTATTAGTTGCATTATGGTTAAGACAAAAGAAGTGGTTTCGTCAGTAATATGAGATAAAAAAGTAACAAATATATTCAGCAACTTCTGTATTAAGAAGATTGAGCTTAGAAATAGACCCACCACCTACTTTAACAAGGGTGGCAAAATTTTTCGAAGATGTTCCAAGAAATGACAAGAAGGTAGTATGGTAGGCTAAAATTCAAGAACAAGTGGGACCAGTTAAAAAAGAATTGGAAGCTATGAAAAGAACTGAAACGGGGATCCACGGGATTGAATTGGGATCCTATCGAACGGATCATTGATGTTTCATAGGAGCAGTGGACTAAGAAGCTACTGATAATAAGTATAACCCTAAATGCTTGTATTTCCCTTTGTTATCCATGTTATTCTGCAGGCAGTGTCGGTCGCAAAGAAATTCAAGGTGAGTGAAATTGAGTCGGACCTGCAAGAGAAGTGGACCTCATGTTTAGGGGGTCACGCGGGCATGCATGCGTTCAACCTAAGTGAGCAGGGGTTTGCAGGCATACCAGATGATATGGAAGCCGAGCAGGTTACTAGGTCAGGCGAAGGCTCGAGCGTAAACCTGAGGAAGCTCGAGTCCACAAGCCAATCAAAGCGGCCCAGGGTACAGAAAAGAAAAAATGAAAAAGACGCTTTTGTCAAAAGTTCAATAGATAAGTTGACAAAGTATAAGCAGCTCAGCCTGGTCCTTCAAATGACACCACCATAGATGACTTTCTTAGAGTTTTAGATTCACATCCTGAACTTTTGGTTGATTTGACATTCTACCTAAACAATGTTAAGTTACTTGAAGACCCGACCAACAGACATATGTTCATGAAGCTGTGCCCCGAGCTTCGTGTCCAATATTTACGTTTATCTATAGAAAAAATGACTTTACGATTACACTGTTTGATGGAAAAATAATTCAGTGATGACACTGTTTGATGGCACTGTTATTTCTAATATGGAGCAGTTACTATTAAGTTTTTTATGCTTTTTCTTAAAGTTGTTATATCACTGCAAGTAGATATTCTTGAACCTTAACAAAACTCTTGCAGAATGGATTGGCAGTGACTTTGCTCGAATAGAATTGTTGCGGTGATTATGATAATATTGTACGAATAATACCGCTCTACCGTGGATCGAACTCCATTCATAAAATCGTCTTTCATTAGTGATAAATGAGTCTGTGAGATTCTAGGACATCCCACAAGGTTTATTAATATATTTCGCATATCAGTACCCATTTTTTTTGGATCTCCTCCACGAACTTCATAACAACCATGGGCTCCACAGTTCCTCTAGAACAACTAAAAGAGAGATGTTAGCAATAATACTCTACATTCTAGCGCAAAATGAATCAATGAGAGGAGCAATGGAGCATTTCTAGCATTCCTCTAAGACAATCAGCCGGTATTTCTTCGTGGTTCTAAAAAAACCATTAGTTTAGCAACAAAAATAATTACACCGGAGGATCCGTCATTCGAGACAGCTCCAGCAAAAATTTTCAATGACCCGCGGTATATGACATTCTTCAAGGTAAACTTAATTCATGCATTACATTCACATATGAATCTAATTAGTTTGCTAGCAATAACATCTTTAACTATTTTAACAGGACTGTATTGGTGTCATTGACGGTACCCACGTTGATACACAACTACCCAACCATGAAAAAGTTACGCACATTGGATGGTGTGGATCACACACAAAATATAATGGTCGTATGCGACTTCAACATGTGTTTCACATTTGTGATGGCCGGATAAGAAAGGAGTACACATAATAGTTGGTTTTTTGCTAATGTGACAAAAAATAATAGACAACACTTCCCTGGCCCACCTCCAGATTTGCTCATGTATATACCACATTAGTATTTTTATCAAACGTTATTAATAATGGTCTTCCAAACAGGTAAATATTATTTGGTCGATGACAAATGATGTATCTGAAACCATTTTTGGAAACTAAAACTACATTCAAGATTTCAAGGGATCAAGCGATGTTGCTGGTGGAGGGAAAAAAATTTTAACAAACGTCACTCCCTATACGGAGTGATTGAAAAAACATTTACGGTGTGGAAGAAACAATAGGTCATCTTACGTGATATGCCGACGTAACCATTTTCTAAGCAAGTACATATTGTGGTGGTCACAATGGCTCTGCACAACCATATTCGACGGCATTACTCTCGGTCGGATCCAGATTTCAGTATGGCTGACGACGATCAGATGCAGGTCCCCCCTGAAGCATTTGAATTTCATGTCAGACAATTTATACCACTGGCGGAGGAGTCGCCGGAATTTGAAATCCAAGATGGCGAAGGTGCAGTGGAAATGATAGTTTTGAGAGAGCAGATCACAAATGTTATCGTTGGATGCTGATCGACCATTTCATCTTTAATTTCTATACTATATTTTTTTATGCCTGTTGTATCATTGTTACTTTTGATTTTATATTATTCACATTTTCAAAAGAGTTTTCCTTCATTTGTATTTTTTTTTTATTTTGTGGGCTTATGAGGTTAACAATGAGACGTTTGACCTTCTGGGTTCTTCGAATGGTCTGTCAGTCGATGTTGGTTGGTGTCACATGTGAAATAATAATAAAGACAACTAAATTTCTCTTGTATTTTTGGCGATATTTTTTTAAGGATCTTCTGGATGACCTATTTCAGTGTGTATATGTGACATACGAGAGGTTGGTTTTAAGTGGGTAAAAGACAACCAAGAACCTTGTTTTTTTAACAATGTCTAATGTCTTCTTGTATTGACAAATTCGTTGGTTGGTGTAGTGAGTTCTCTAAGCCCTCACGCCTGCTTATTTTTTTGGTTTTGTAATTTTCACGTGTTTGCATTGTTACTTTGCCTTTTTTTAAGGGCTTATGAGGTTGACTATGAGACGTTTGACCTTCTGGATTCATCGAATGACCTGTCAGTCACTGTTGGTTGGTGTCACATGTGAAATCCTAATATAGCCAACCAAATTCCTCTTATATTTTCGGAGACATGGTTTTTGAAGATCTTATATATGGTCTTCTTTGGTAATATGCATATGTGACACACACGAGGTTGGTTTTAAGGGGGGTAAAAGCACAAAAAAAGCCTATTTTTTATAAGGTCTACTGTTTTTCTGTAGTGACAGATTCATTGATTGGAGTTGTGAGTTCTCTGGGCCCTCACACCTGTTTATTTATTTGGTTAATTTATGCTTACATGGTTTCTGTTTATTTCCATTTCCTTGTATATTTATCAAAAGAATTTCATCCATCTATTATAACTAATGGGTGCTCACGTATCTTTGAAGGAAAATGAGTTTCAGGATTTCAGGGACCTCCCGACAAGTGTTCTGCCACTGCGGACTACAAAATTCATTATTGACGTCATGTCGGACACATAGCTACGAGAGAAAGTTCTACAGGTGCCCGCGGTGGGCAGACGATCCGTAGAAGTGTGACTTCTTCGCGTGGGCAGACAGTCTGGTTGATTCCATTGTCGTTAGTAATCTATGTTCGAAGATAACCCTATAGAACAACACTGCACATGACATGCTTCTGCATTTTAAAATGAATATTATCAAACTTTTAATTGTAATTTTAATATGTTACTTCTTTTTTTAGGTTTCTTGATACTCGCTTTTGAGTGAGATGTATATCATTTTTTGTACCGTTATGAAGTATTTTTTTGGTTTTAAACTATCAAATATATCGTAATGACAGTTTTGTTGCAAGCAGCACAACTGCACAGTGACAAAATGATCATTTATCCAAAAACAGCTGCAAATGAGTTATTTTTCAAACGCACAAACCAAATAACTAGACAGTTTATCTAGATCTGGCTCAGAATGATCATTTATCCAAAAAAAACTGTAAATCAACTGTTTTCAAACATACAAACCAAACAGCTAACCAGTTTATCCGGATCGATTGTTGATCAGCAGCTTATCAGAACAAGCAGCTTGTCTGGATAAGCTGGATAAACTACAGCTGCCTCAAACAGCTCTCAAGTGGGATCAGTTGAAAAGGGACTCGAATTTGTAGAAGGAATTAAAACAGAGATGCATGGGCTTGGGTTGGGATCCAATCAAATGAACTATTAAAGCGTCGGAGGAATGATGACCTGAGAAATTGGAATTAACAACTTATCAATGAAAGACTTTATTTTCATTACTTTCTCTTCTTGAACTATATGAAGTAATCAACTTGCCCGTACATTGCAGGCAGTGTCAGCCGCCAAGAAATTCAAACTCAGTAGAATTAACCATGATCTAGAATAAAAGTTAGACCGTATATTTGATTGTGTTGTGGAAAAGGGGACTCATACCTGGACCCCTAGTGAGCTAGGGTTTGCAGGCATACCAGAAGACTTGAATGTCGAGCATGTAATTGGCTCTGGTGAACGGCCAAGCCCAGACAAAAATTAACTGGAGTCCACATGCAGGTTAAAGCGTCCTAGGGTGGAGAAAAAGAAAAAAGGAGCTGATTCTTGACGACATGGCTAGATTTTGATTGTGAATAGGTGGAATGAGGTTTGTCAAAATGATACAGTGTGAGAAAGAAAAATTTTAAGTGGAGAAAAGATTGGGCATTAATGGATGTTAGAAATTTTAGGACAAGACTAAGGTTAAGCTAGTCCTGATACTAAATAATACCGAAGTTAATCTAAACAATAACAGAAAAATAAATCTTATTTTTCGAAGCAAATAAGCGATTACAAAATCACAGCGAAAAAGAAAGAGAACAAACACACAGCACTAACAAGCTCAATTAAAATGTATCCCAATACTGGTAACAGGCGAAAGATTGTGAGTTGGTTGTGGATGCAACCAGGAAGGGGAGTGCTAGTCGGATATTGCAGAAGGTTGGGGACTTTGAAGAGGTTGTATGGGTCGGTGCAACGATTAGGTGGTAGGGAACTGGTTCGGCAAGGCTGGAACAGTAGCTAGGATGCGGGGGAAGGGATTTCGTGAGGCTGGGACAGCAAAGAGATGGCAAGAAATGGGTTGGTTGGGTGCTGGAAGGCAATAAGGTGGGAGGAAGATATGTTGTAGAAGATTGTAGGAAAAAAGTGAAAGTGTTCATCGGGTGGCTGCAGGAAACAGTGATGGCGGCGGCGAAGGGAAGGATGGAGGGCTCTAGGACAGCAAAGGAAGAATTGTCCAGGGGCTGCAGCAGCGTGGGGTGTGGTTGGAAAGGGATTTCAGAGGATTTGAATGGGAAAAATATCCCCGCGGGATAGAGCTCCAACCGCAGCATCACTCAAACCCTTGAAAAATGTCACCACCTCGAACAAGTTACAGCCAGAGCACCTTCTCAAATTCGGATACAGCCCTAGAAGTTCACTACCTTGGATGAGTTATAGCCGGAGCACCTTCTCACCTTCGGATACAGCCCTAGAAGGGGAACATCGGACGTCGGCGACAGTCCTAACAGAAATCAATGCCAAAAACTGACTTACAAACCCTAATACAACACATATATAGAAAAAGACTAAAAAACATGAAGGATGATAGGATAGAAAACATAAGAAAAGAAAATGGGACCATTTCGCCGACTCTCCCGCGGTAACTATTTTTGCGGTACTATAAGAGCTACAACACTGCTGTAGTTCATTGTGGTAAGCTCCTGCATCTCTTAATAGCATACAACCAAAGCTTAGGCTCATTGGTTCCTACTCTAAGGGTCAGCTGCAAGTAAAATATGAAAATCTTTTGTAACTTTTAGGAAATTCATAAGAGTTACTGGAAAGTAATTAAAGAATATAAGGCCTTTACGGATAAATCTTTTGTATTATTAATTGCATGCTAAGTACTTCAGAGTTCACAAGGAAAATAAGCTAAATCCTGCATAATCACACATACCTGTCAAAACAGAAAGCACCCAGATCTGTGTAGGAACATCATAAAGTGTCTTGGCTAATGTTAACGATGACTTCAATATCTCCCTAGCTTGTTCAGTGTCATGCAGTTGAAGTGCTAATGTTCCCAAGATCGTCAAGTACTGAGAAACAAGTTGAATGTTCCCCAACTGCTGGTGTGCTAATTTCAGGCCACTGGCCAGACGAACTCTAAATGAAGAATACAGAAAAAAAAGACAGCTATTTAATTTATGCTAATATTTGTGCAACTCCAAGTTCAGAGAAAAGCTTGATTTCAAAAATGTTTTTCCAAACACAAGTTGGTGTGGCACATCTAATACTACAAAATTAAAAACAAATCGTAAAACAAAACAGAGTTTACTGTAACCCAAGCTCAATAAGATTGGTTCCTTTCCTTTTGTTTAAATATAAGTCCTCCCTTCACACCGTATTCATATATCAATTATAAAGGAAATTAAGACGCTAAATTCAAGGTTACTTGGTTATATGGCCATTTTATCTTCGGCAAAAAGAAAGTAACGCTCTTCACATTCTTATTCAGATCGTGAATAATAGCTCCGCGCTAGTGCAATTTATGCCATATTTGTATTATTTTACATTTCTCTCTGACTTAACATGCAGAGTCTTTACCATAAATGTCTGTAATAACTTCAATCTTGAAGGATTAGATCTAATACCATGAATTATTGGTAAGATTACATAGCAAACAAGACCCAACAATTACAAAAAACAATGAGAGGAGGTATAGAGCAAAAACGAACAAATTGAAGTGCCAGCGATTTGAACCGATGTGCATGTAACTGGTTAATCACTAATATTTAAAAAAATTCAGAGCGATCATCTCTGGGTTTTGCAATAATACTGCATAAGGGTGACACAGCACAAAAATCAAGAATAATGATTAAACCTTTCTAAATTCAATCGGGCAAATTCAAAATTTTACTTGTATCAACTTTATTATATTTATTTTTATATTAAAAATCACCAGTTTAGATAACCTGTAATAACTGTGTAAAAATAAATATAAATAAATAAAATAAAATGATAAATGTGTCAAATGAGAAGCAATGCTCGCTGGAATCAAAACTACGAATTTTTTACCACATTTCATTCTACCTAACACACGAAGCAATCACAGGGATTGAAAACAAGGGAGAAGAAAGGAGGAAGAAGTGGTGTTGTGAGAAAGAGGAAGTCGAACTCTAATCTAGTAGTTCGAACGGCACATGCCAAGCAACGGAGTCGCATATGAGCAAAAGGAATAGGAAGACGAAGGAAGAAGGGCCTCGCTTTCAAAAAAAGAGGAAAAGGAGTCGAAGGAGAAAGGAGATGACGCAGAACCTATCGGAACACGTGTGTTGGGAAAGCAGGCGGGAGACGACACCAAGGAAGGAGCGACGTCACTTGCTGAAAGAAGGGATCGAGCGATACTTATTCGATTTGCACAGACGAAGGCATCAGTAAGCTGAAGCCTGGAACGGAGAAGACGATGTTGGTGATCGAAACCGAAGGAGGTGACATCCTCGAGTATTCTGCCTTTGTTGAGTGGGAAACTTTCCTCGAGTATTCTGAAAACGTCGAGCAGGAAGAAGCTTCGTTCTAGATGAAGAAGAAGAAAAAGAAGAGAAGATGCACATTGTGTGGGAAAGAAGAAGAAGAGAAGAGAAGAGGTTTGTGTACGGGGAAGGTGATTTCATGTTAGAAAGGAGCCCAACAACATTTTAAGGTGAGTTAAGGTTTGTTATATTAATTAATGAATTTAATTTAAATGTTTATTTATTAAATATTATAGGCTTAATTAAATCAGAATTGAAGTTATTAAAGGTTTGGATTGAAGAGATTGAAGTTAGTGTTTGTGCAAAAGAGAAAGGCAATGTAAAGAAAGATAAAAGTTTATAATTTTATGCTTAAATTCTATAAATTATTTTAATTAAAATGTCTATTAACTTTATGAATTAATTTCAATAATTTATTGTGGACAATAAATTGAATTCAAGCACCAATAAGATCGAGAAAGGATCGTGCAAAAGAAGAAAAGATAAGGAGATAAATTTAATATTTATTTGGTAATCATTTCTAATCAATTAACTTATTAATTTCTACGTATTAATGTTAGAATATCATGAAATATTACCAGGTGAGAAAATTGATATTGTGAAAGAGACAATTGAAAATTTTTAAAAGGATCATTTCATGGTGAAATCGAAGTGAGTACTCTAACTTTTGATCTATAATAGCATAGTATTTGTGTTTCTTCTCAATCATTTGCAAGAAAGTTATCTCATTAATTTTGAAAGGATTATTTCAAATAAAAAAAAATGATCAACATACAAAACAAATATTTTTGTGCTAAAGGAAGAATACCAATAAAGATAAAAGGATCAACCATGCTAATCCAAAGGTCAATAAGAGTAGCATATTGTAGTTCGTCAAACCAAACATAGGGGGCTTTGTTTCAAATTAATAGCTTTGGATAGATCCATACAAAGAAAAGTCTTTTTGGCATCCATGTGAAGCAAGGTTAAAAATTGATTAATGGCAACAAAATGGATAGGGCAAATAGAGTTAAAACAGCAAGCCAGAAGAAAATTCCAAAGTAGTCAATGTCATGAACTTGTGCATAATCCTCTTGACCAACAATCAGGCGATGCAATTATTAATAAACCTATTTGGATGGAACTTAATAGTGAAGACCCGAAGACATGAAAGGGTTTGACACCAAAAGAGAGTGTAACAAGATCCAATTTTGAAGCTCAAGAAGATTATTCATTTCAATATCCAATGCTTGCTTCCAGTCATGTAATCGAGCAGAATTTCTTCATAAGTCTAGAGAATACATGAAGTAAACACAGACAAAGCGACAAAAGAAAAAAAGAGAGAAATTATCAAAGAATAGTGGATTTTAGATGACATGGTGTACACCTTCACATAAAGCAATTGAGAGATGTGGATCAAAGGACTCGGATGCAGGTCGGTGCATAACAATATTGGATGACATGGAAGCTGGCGCTTTAAAAAAACAGGCCAAAACCTATAGAGAGGAGCGGGCACTAAAACAACAGGTGACAGTGGTACACTAGGAGAAGAGGGGCAGGGTATAAAGCAGGAAGATAAAGATAAAATGCTTCTTGAGGTGGCGATGACAAATCCATATAGTCAGCATGCAAAGGAAGAAAGATAGTTGTATATCAATGGAATATTGAAAGTACACCGCCAATAATGATGGACGACAAAATTGATCAAGTAACAAGTTGTGAGAACGGTATCTTCACAAAATTGGCATGGAACATGCATGTAATATAGTAAGGTAAAGCAACATCTAAGATATATCAGCCCTGTCTGGCTACAAGTTTTTGTTGTGATGTATAAGGTTATGAAAATTCATGTATAATGCCATTTTCAACATAAAAAGAGCAAAATCAAGATTGCATGGTCATATATCATTGATACACGGGTTTAATTTAAGTGGAGAATTGAACGTCTTTGATAAAATTTTTAAAAAATATAGAAATTTTTACTGACAGTTCAACATATGAAAATCAACATGAGTGCACATGGGACCTGATCCAAGAATATTTGAATGAGCATTTTCAACAACTGCACCAGACATAGGAAATAAGTCTTGGTGATGTTTATCATATTAACCAACTCCAAATTCAAAATTGAAACAGACGTAACATGAGCGATATCATATAGAGAAGGGTGTCCTGGACGATAATGTCACTATTACGGTGAAATAGCAAACATGGGTTATAGTCATTTATAATATAAAAGCCCCCAAACATCAAAGTATCTACTGATCATCTTCTAGTATTAATCCTAAAGACACAATAAGAAGGATTAAAGGTTGCATAATTATGATTTTCGGTGAGGCAATGTATAGACAAAATCCATAGGAGAAACTGGTGAACTAATAAAATATTATCTACAATCAAAATTGAGAAAGGATGGATAATCTATTGTCAGTGACAATATTTGGAGAACCCATAGAAAAAATAATAGATGAAAGAGATGTCTTGGTTAGTGGCAGTCATACTACATAAGGGAGAAAGCAAAAAAAAAATCTAAAACCAAAGATTACTAGAATGAGAAACTGCAGCCGAATCAAAGGTACAAATAGCATGAGAAGATAAAGTTGGTAAATAATAATGTTCAAGTAGTCAATATTTTTTTATTTTTTTTTGGAGAAGAGATTGGACAAGAATGAGTAACTACAGAATCAACAAAAAATGGAGACAAGTTGAATAGCTGGAGAACAGCAATTTTTTTTTTCCAAACAGCAGTCAAACGAGTTATTAATTCTTTATCATTGCTGAAAAAGTGGAAAAGTGTTGTGACCAGAACCATGGTCAGCAACACGACTCACCTCATCCATGATTAGCATAAATTCCCCAACAAGTTTGATAGCAAGGGAAATGTGATCGCCATTTGAAGAATGTGAAGCAATAACTCTGAGAGCCGGAGAACCCATAAAACAGTAGTGATATTTAGAACAACAGCATTAGCCATGAATTGAGTTTCAAAAGATTCTAGAGATGGATGAAAAACACAAAATACTTGGTAGAGAGAAACTCCTCATTCTATTTTTACCTAGTCTGATCAATCAAAAAGAGACAATTGTGCATAAGTAAATCCAATTTACATTTCAAAGTGTCGTGGTACTCATAAAAATCTTTTCATCCTATTGTCGGGCAAATAAATTATAGTAAATACCTAGAGATATCATCAAAAAGGTAAGTAAAAGGGAGAAATTTTACACCCCTTTGGCCATCAGTTGAAATATGATGGTAGAAACAATAATTGATTCAACAGTACAACAGTATTATGTGAGAACCGCATGGTCAGAAACTTCTCATTTGGAGTACTTAACTGCGTCCATCCACTTGGAAGGTAGAGAATCAAAATGACCAAGTTTCTTTCGAAATCCTATGATAAGGTAAAAAAACCCAAGGCCACAATAAATAGTTGGTAAAATTGAGTCTGATGGTAGTAACTATAGTATAAATTGTTCATCTCCAGGAGAGTAGTATGAGAATCCATCAGTGAACACAATATAAAGAATATGAAAATCATTTGATCAATCTTAGATCAATGTGAGGGACGGCAGGATGAAATGGAAAAAGCTAGCAATTGTGCAAAAAAGGGTAACACGCGTGCAAACGAATGCATAGATGCAAGCAGCAATTGTGCGGATGACAGCACAGCATTTGAAGCGAGTAAGATAGTGAGGACGAACAAGTTAGCGAGCATGGACGATACCATTCTGCGATGCCTAGAAGGTGTTTGCGGACATGTAAAAGGGTAAGGAATGTTGGGGGATGGATGATAGGAGCAGAAGGAGAGATGTCAGTTGAATTCTGGACTGAATGGCAGCGGTAAGTAAGCCGACAGTGGGACACAGCAGTCTTCCTCCTGTAAACAGCAGACAACAACAATGTCGGCGGCTGTCCGGACTGGAAACAACAAGATGAGCTCAGAAATGGCAACATTCAGACGGCGAGGTTGTTCCACCACTTGTTCCTAAACAAGATACAGACACACCACTTGTAAAAGGAAGAAGATACAACACTCTTTAAAGCATAAATCAGATATTATACTCTCCAAAACACAAAATATCCAAGCTAATGATGTCAAACAGCCAAATACAAAATATATAAATGTTCCCCAAAAGAAAATAACCTAATCGAAAATAGAAAAACAAGAAAGAAATCAAACAAGAAAAAAATGCATAATTAAAGGTCAGTGGTGCCTATTCCGATTCCCATGATCGTGATTTAACCACGGAAATGCGGGAGTCTCACTTCTTGCGTGAAAGAGAGCGTTCTGTGTCAATGGATTTCCAACAAGCTCAAAAGAATATTGGATCTAGTGCAAGCAAACACCGACACTAAGCATGTATGAGTGTAATACCCAATTTTGGACAAATCAGATAAATTTTTTGGCAACTTCAAAATATATTGTAATTTTTGCACTCCCTAAAATCCAACCAAAGCAAATTTATTATATTCTACATGCCGAATCGATCGATTTGATATATAACATCATGTATAAGTTGTATATGTATTGAAAGATATCAAAATATGAAACAAAAGATTAATAAAACTTAATTAAACCTTTAATTAATCTCCTAACCTCGCGTTACTGTAGCCAGCAGAGTTTCTCTGCAACTAACTGTACATGCGACAGTCTGATGGATCAAACAATTGTGATTAAATGGAATCCAAGTTAAAGGTTGCATCCATTAATTTCACCTCTCCCAAACCTTCTTGCACGCGAAGGTCTGCTCGGTTCACGAGAATGATAGCAAGAGCGCAACCCACAGGGAGCCACAGGCGTCAATTTGAGGCTCCCGAACGAAATCGGTAAAAGGGAACATCATTTTCATGCTATTTGAAACATTCTTTTGCTTCACTGTGGTTTTTTTTTTGTCATTTGCCACAAATTGAAGGACTTATTTATTTCTCTTCACTGTAGCAAGCGGCGGAATAGTGTTGGAGGTTACCAAGTTCAATTTTTGGACTTCCAGTGGGATTGTTAGCGGGAAATTAGCAAAGAGCAGGTGAAGAAGGGAAGGAAAAATGGAAGAAAGAGAGAATAGAAGAATTTTTAAAGGAGAATTAATGCATGGAAGCCCTTTAGAGGTAAATATTAGAAAGTAAAATGTAATTGGGGTTAAATTAAAATTTCAGCTATGAATTTTATGAATATTTAAAGAGATTATGATTTTAGGTGGTTTAGATTTGGCGAGCTTGAGAAAACTCGTCATAGGGCTATTGAGAAGTACATAAATTGAAGATATAAAAGTACAGAAAAATTTTAAATATTTTGAAGAGCCTGAGAAAATTTTAGAAACAGATGTTAAAAAGTTAAGAAACAAATAAATGTCTTATGCAAAATAAAATGAAAGCACTGGTCTGAAAAAAGAAGCTACATAGGAATAAGAATAAAAAATGAGACAGAAAGATTCATATGTGTTCAAATAGATTTAGATATACTGAGAACACAATTTTTATGAGAAATGGATTGAGTAATTGGAATTAAATAGAATCCACGTTAAATGTTGCATTCTTCCTTTCTTCTCTCCCAAACCATCCTACACATGAAGGTCAAGTCGATTCGTGCGAACAACAGCATGAGTGTGACCAGCAGAGAGCCAAGAGCGGTGAATTTGGGGCTCCACGACCAAATTGGTAAAAGCAAGCACTTTCATGCTATTTGGAACATTAATTTCCTTCCCTATGATTCCTTTTTGACAATTGCCACAAATTGAAGCATTTTTTCATTCATTGTCATTGTAGCAGAACGAAGAATAGTGTCGGAAGTTACAAACTTGGATTATTAGACTTCCAATGAAATGGTTAGCAGGAAATCAATGAATAGTTGGGGAAGAAAAGAAGAAAAGAGGGAAGAAAGAGAGGAAAAGAAGTATTCCTAAAGGAAGATTCATGTTGGGAAGCCCTTTTAAGGTGAATATTAGCAAGTTAAATGTAATTGAGGTCAAATTATCATGCACGGCCTGAGACTTGGAATTAATCAAGGCAGGTAAAAATGGTCGGCGGTGGAAATTAATTTTTTTATATTTATTTTCTATAACTACATTTAACAAATGAAAGTCGCTACATAAAAGATTAAATTTAAGCAGTTATAAATTTATCATAGGTCGAGTTATCCATATCTTCTATAAATATTCCATTGTATATTGCTAATCTTTAAAGAATTAATTAAATATGAAAAAATTAGTTTAAAACAACAGTGAGCTAAGAAGCTAGTGAATGCTCGTGCTCTTAAATTATTATTATAACAAAAATGAAATAATATGCATGACAGTCAAAATAATATAAATCTATATAAAAACATTAGACAGTTTACTTTTTCAGATATGATCATTCATAATAGTTCATAACATTCAATTCATTTTATCATATCAATAATATGTCCATATCATTTTATATTTGTACAACCTTCACAAGAGCATCATTTAAAATTGTGCCAAAAAAAATCAATGCCAATAAACGTTTTCATTTACATGCATGGTTACTTTAGTGCTTCCTTGCTAGTACCATAAAGAGATGAACTCCATTATGGTCAAACATGCACAATCAATCAGAATATCTCATTATATTTTTATATCATGGTGAAAATAATATAATACATTGAATATAAAATAGATGTATATTTACAGATATCAGTACATACAATTTAATGATTGAATGAACTAAAAGAGCAAATAAATCATTTTGATTTTAGTCTTGTAATATAAAATATATCCAACTATAATGTATCAGATTTAGAAGAAACTAAATACTATTTCGATTTAAAAGCACAACTACTCACCTCGCATTTTTCACCCTTATTTCTTAGGTTGTAACTCCTTCAATTGAAATTCCCCTATTTGATCATATAAAATAAGATAATTTTATTATAAATTTGATTCCCCTAATACTAACTAATTAATCTTAAATAAATTATATTAGTAAATTAATATTTTGTAGTTTGTCACAATATAATTATCATGATTTTTTTTCTAAGTTGATTTATTATATTCTACAGTTCAAAATTATCTCTATAGTATGAAGCTTAACTTTAAATAAAAAAAATTAGTTATGATTGTGAATTTATGAATTAATATTATTTTATTTCATTAAAAATGTATATTAACTAAAATCATAAACCCTTAAATCATAAACTTTCGATTTAGCTTTCCATGCATAAAAAATTTCCCAAGTCAAGGCTTGGTCTCCCGCACGAACTCCTTCTCCTTCAGTTTGATCGTGCATGACGCTCCCTTCTCCCACATGAGAAGTCGCTCGATGCTCCCGTCTTGCACATAGAGAACTCTGCAGGGAACGACTTCTCACCCACATGTAGAGTCATTCAACAGGTTCCTCCCACTTCTTTTGCTCGAATTATCATCCTATCAAATTGATTCTTGCAAGTCGAATTTTCTTCTCTCTCCTTCTACAACACACAAGCTACCTTCCTCCCTTTCTTCTGCTCACACCTGCATAGGACGTGCACGATGCTTCCTTCTTTGGCTTCGATGCCTTCTCCTGCATGCGACAAAACCATCAGGGTCAACTCCAATGCCAATAAACATGTTTTCCTTCCTTCCTGCTTCCACACCTCAAAGCCAATTGCTACCCTCAATCTTAACATTGTCGCCACTAGGGTTATACACATAAGTCTTCTTCCTTCTCTGTCACTATTCTCCCTCGCCTTGCCTTCATCTCTTATTCACGCCTTTGATTTATCTTCCCTCCGATTCAAAAAAAAAAATTGATATTTGAAGAACCCGATCGAGACAATGATTGGTTCAAACGAACACAGATCCAATAAAATTCATTTTTTATTTCTTTTATTATTACTATTATTATTATTACTTTCAATTATTACATAAATTAATATCTCAACTATGAATTTTATGACATTTTAAAGGGATTATGACTCCATGTGATTTACACTATGCAACGAGCTTGAGGAAACTCATAGAAAGGTTGTTACGTCGTTTTAGGTGAAATAATCTTGTGTTAAAGTTAGAATAATACCTTTTTATGTGATTCTATAGATTTTTTTTCCTATAATTACATTAAAAATTTCTACATATTATTGAATTCCTGCACATGTTACATAAATGTCAGCTTGAACTGAAATAGACGGTAATTATGATTTTTCCTTATTGTATTATTATTGTGTGCATGTTTATAAAATCTTCGCTTGCAGGTATTCCTATCATATGATTTATGATTTTCATATAGCGAATGTTACAGGAATTATGATTTCAGGATTATCACCATTGTTATGTTTGGAAGGCTATTAGTGAATAGTAGCAAGTACGAATGATTGGGAACGATGGGATTCCTGACTCTTGGTGCTCAGACGAAGACAAAATCCAAGAACTACAAGTATTAGGTAAGGGCAGATAATAGGTAATCATTTGTATCAGAAGATTAATGATAACTGCTATGTTGGAATAGTTAATTAACCTTCGAGCTGAACGATGATCCAATGACATGAAATAATATGTAAGTGGTCATAACACATAATTAAAAGTGATATTTTTATAATTACAACAATTGACTATAAAACTCTTATTAATATGTCTATGATTGTACATGAATGGATGAAACACATATTTATACAGCTGACATTTTTTATTGCATTTCATGTCATCATTTAGATGTTTTACATGAATAAAGTATGTTGTAATATGTTCTACTATCCTGGATATGAGTTACTAATGATCAGACGTGTTATTTATGAGTGTGTGATCAGCTTGAAATGAATAAAGTATGTTTGTCTATAAAATCTTTTTCTAACATCAATTATCTTACTGAGCTTATAACTCACTCTAAGTTATTGACTTTCAGTTAAGAGTAAGGAGCACCAAAACGAGTAAGAAGTTGTGACGTGTACAGCTTTTGCATTAAATAATTTTGGATATTATACAGACTTTTGGATACATACTTTAATTTTTTGGATTTAGAATATATATATATATATATATGAGTGTGTGTGTGTGCGCTTTGGTGATATGATTTTCACGCTTCTAAATATATGTGAATGTGAATCAATTATAAATTGAAATGAATCATGAATGTTTGCAATGATTGAGTTGGACTAATTCATTATCCATTGAGTCTAAATTGTGTAAGTCAAGACGACTGTTAGTGAGAATTTAGTCTAATTGAGTTGTCCGTCTCTATTGCACCACAGTTGCCCTAAAAGGAGCCAGTTAGGATGTGACATGAGCTACATTAAGAATGGGAATTAACAAAGAAGAAGATTCAGTGAAAGGCAAAAACGAGGCAGTGGAAGCAAAAGGCTAAGAAAGAGGTTTCCCGTTCTTTTAAAATCATGATACAGAGAAAAATTCTCTATAATGTATTAATTATTGATTAAACATAATCATATAAATAAACAAAAAAGAAGAACAAGAAGAAGAAAAAAAGGAGAAAAACATCCAAATTAAAAAGACATCATAAATAAAACTTTTCAATCAAATACTTTCCTAAACAATTTTTTTAAATCTCAAGATTTTCCTAAAAAAAAAATCAAAATCATAATCTCTTAACTAGAAAGAACAAACACGCTAAGAATATCAAAAGCAGCTTACCTAGCTTCTTGTAGATTATGCTGCCTCATCAATAGAAGACCATAAGCAAACACAATGCAAGTTTTCTCTCGTACACCAACAAATGAATCCATGGTTTTGTAAATTGGTCCTACCAAATCTAATGCCTGAAAATTGGAAAAAAAAGTTTCAAGGTGACTAAATTGCTTCAGTAAATAAATCAATCACACATAAGTAGTTTACTTAAAAGGAACCCAACGTCAGTTGCTAGCTTGGCTCAGTCAGCCCCACCTGCGAAGAAGATTCTGCATCACCAATACAGATAAAAGAAACAGCTGCATAAATTTGGCACATAGATTGCATCGACTTGCTCTCAGTGAGCTGGCAAAAATAAACATATTATCAATTACATCACAATATATGCATACGTCAAAGAAGAACATGAAATATATCACAAAAATTCATTATGAAAAGGAAGGTGGCAGCTTTGATAGGCTGTCATATTCATTAAAACAATACAAACCTTTGTAGCCTCCAAGAAATGAAAGGCAGCCTCATGGAAACAACCAACTGAATGAGCATACTGTCCTCTTAGCATTTCAATAATGGACTCGCATGCTTGCAGTATGGTTGGGAAACGAATAAACCAATTTCTCATCTGCACTATCGTCTGATGAAAGAAAGACAATGGAGTTTGGGAATTAAAATACTGCAGATACTATGGCCCGAAGATGGCAAGAAATAAAATGAATATCGATGGAATTCTGGAATGGATATAATATCCATATTAAGGAAATCCAATTCACCCCAAAAACATCATATAGTAAAGCTACATATGGCAGGTAAACCTTCCCATTTTTTTTACCTCTTGAGCTTCAATATAGTCAGACCTAGTAAGCTCCAGCGCAACTTTATTCTCAAGAAATTGCATAAGGAGCAATAAAAATTGACCAGCTATCCATATATCTGAGTGTTGAATATCCATCTCTATTCAATAAGGTAATTTATTTCAAAAAAACGATTAGTAAATGAAACCAAAAAACTAACAAAATAACATCAAAGTAGAGGAGAGATAACATATCTAATTTAATGTGCAAAGCAACGAGTTCTGACATAAACATGGGACAATGCCATTAAAGGAACGAACATAATTAAAGTCCATACCAAATCTTGAAAATGACACTACATAACATACTTGGAACCTGATCATCTTTGTTCATCCTTTTGAGCCTATTACTTTAAAGAAATAATTTGTAGCAATGTGATACATTTGGAGAAGAAAATGATGCCTAGGATTTCAAGTTTCTACCACTGGTTGGTGCAACTCATATTTCTTTCATATGTCATAGTCCATAGTCCTGAAAATCTCCAGGTTGCTTGTTCATACTGAAGGATAGTTCATCCGATATAAGAAAAAAAAACTTAAATAAGAATCTTCAAGCCACCCTACTGAGGCTCCATAAGTTAATTTGGTAATTTCTTGTTTCTGAACAATTACTGTCCAACTATCCCATCCTATTTTCTACTAAAAGATATTCTAACAAAGGCAACAGCCTGTGCCCTTGTCTCAAATGTACGGGAGAATATCTTGCTACAGTTCTAGGGCTCCAAAAAAGTATTTTGAATGAGAGTTAGTGGGGATGTGGTTGTTGAACGGCAAGGCAAAGGTAATGCGAGTTCGGCAAGGTTTGAAAGGGTTTGTGGAGATAAATCTGTTGTTTGACAGCAGTTTAGCGTCGATCGGCAGCTGTCCCACGAGCTGTCCCGTAGGCAGGAAGACAGTGATTTCCTGCTGGAAACAGCAGAGAACAGTGAGTTGGATGGCTGCCCAGTTCAAAACAGTAGGTCGGACTTTGCTATGGCGATATGTGGGCCACAAGAGGGGCCCACCACCTGTTCCTAAGCATGATACAAACACATGCAAAAGAAAGTGATGCGGCACTCCAAAGAGCAAAATTCAGAGAAAACTTTTCACAATTCATCAAATCAGAAAACTCCAAATCCAATAAAAGTGATACCGGATGACACACTGAAAGGCAAGCAACAACAACAACAGCAAGGACACGACTATCCCAACTAGAGCGGTACCATGACGGCGGTGATTGGTGGAGGGTTGGTTGTGGGTTGATGTTATGAAGGGATAGAGTACAGAAAAGCAGCAGGGCTGGTGGCTGGTTTGTAGTGGACTGAAGGGAGAAGTAGGTGGTTGCGGATAGGGGGCAGGGAAGAGCATGACAGTGGTGGGGAGGTGGTGGCTGCACAAGGCAAGGCATGTCAACTGATGGTAAGGTGAAGGTTCGGGCGGGAGGCTGCCCGAAGGACAGCAGAGGAGTCCTAGAAGCAAGTCGGTCTAGTGCAAGCAATAAAGTATGCAGCCAGCAAAAGGAAGGAAAAGGGCCGCAGGCTGGAGGAGAAGAGCAATGTGATAAGTTGTGGGGAAAGTGACGGAAGATATACACCATCTTCGGATGAGTTACAATTAGAACATCTTCCCTTTCTTGCTTACAACTCTCAGAGGAAAAATCTATAGAAGCCAAGCTTTCTCAAAAGAAACAAAAACATACAATAACTCTAAAACACACAAAACAACATATAAATACTATTAGGCAACTAAAAAGTGGCCCACTCCTTAGGGGCGACACTTTCTGAACCTAGGGGGACCAGTCAACCCACCCCCCCCCCTCCCTCCCTCTCAAAATCAGTCCAAGGTTTGTCGAAAGAGTCGACGTGCTAGTCCTATGCTTCCACGCCCGCATCAATCTCCCGAGGTTGGGGGAGCATTGAATTCATTCATCGAAGCTTCTGTTTTCATATTGAACGTAGCTGAAATGTTGTAATTCCCTAGCAAGACGATCCTATAGGCATTTTCATTCAGATTCATGAGGATCTGAAAAGGTCTGTCTACTCCAGGCTTGAGTTTCCCGAGCAATCTCTTGGGAAATCTCTCCTTCTTCAGTCTAATCCACACTACATCTCCCTCCAAGAAAATTAGCTTCCTAATTTTATTGGCTTGCATTTGGTACTTAGGAAAATTAGTGGGTTGCGAAAAGTGGAGAGTTGTGTTAGGTAATCGACAGCCATATCAAAAAATCATGACATGAATCATCTTGATCATTATGTAAATGCTAGGATGTTCCCTGGAAGCGACGCGTTGTATCGCCTGAATACAGTGAAAAAAGTGCAATGGTCGCTACAACGGCGCCCAGGTATAGTATTAAATAAGCAAATGTTCTCATATTATGAACGGATATGGGTAAAGAAGTTAGATGTTTAAAGTATTTTTATGAGTAAACTTTAAAATTTCAAGATTTGGGATGTTCATGAAGAAGCAAATTTATGTGTGATAAAGTAACAAATAAAACTAAGTGGCAAAATATGTACTTAGAGAATCAAAAGAAAAAGAATCTATAAATAAAAATAGTTGGTGGCGGAATAATAATGTGCAAAAAAATAAAAAATATAAGAAGTTATGTTATAAAAATTGATTTAAATGTAAAAGCTTAGAGAATTGGGAAAAATATAAAATGACCCACATGGAGTTTAAAAGAACAATTTGTGAAGCTAAAATTCTACAAGATTAGATGATAAAAAGGATGAAAAATATATGTATAAACTAGCCAAACAAAGAGAAAAGAAAAGTAAAGATTTAACTTAAGTATATTAAAGATGAAAGTCAAAAAGTGCATTTCTTAGAAAAAGATATTCAACATAGATTGGTGAGTTATTTTGTTAAATTTTTCAATAATGTTTCAGAAAATACGATCGACCATAGTGATCTTAAAATCTTTAATAATAACAAAATGTTTCATTTTTATCTTCGCATTAGTAAAAAAGTTGTTGAAGCTTTAAAAAAAATCACAGATGGAAAGTTTGTTGGACCGGATGATATCCTAATTGAACGTAGAAATATTTAGGAGATTTTGAAGTTTCTTGGCTAACTAAACTCTTTAATATTATTTTAAAAACTAAAATGATGTCTGGAGAGTGGAGAAAGAGTATTTTGGTAGAGGTTACATAAGAGCGTGCAAATTATAGATGAATTAAGTTGATTACATAAGAGCATGCAAATTATAGATGAATTAAGTTGATGTGTCATACTTTAAAATTACGAGAGAGGGTAATTGAACATGGGTTAAGACGTATTACAAAAATTTCTCATAATCAATTTGGATTTATGCCCTGCAGGTCTACGATGGAAGCTATACATTTATTGAGAGATTTGATAGAAAAGTACAAAAGAATAAGGAGGGTCTACATATGATTTTTATTGATTTAAAAAAGCTTACAATAAGGTTCTGAGAGATATCCTTTGGAGAGTTCTAGAGAGGAAAGATGTTGATATGACTTAAATTCAAGTCATTAAAAATATATATACTAGAGTTGTTACTTGTGCTCTAACAAAGGAGGATTGACCAAATATTTTCCTATTTCAGTTGGATTACATCATGGATCGGCTTTAAGCCAATATCTTTTTTTATGGATGCTCTTACAGGACAGTTATAGGAGGATGTACCTTGGTGTATACTTTTCGATGATGATATCCTTTTTTGTGAATAAGACTAGAGAAAGATTTCAGAAAATACTTGAATTATGAAGATCTGCTTTGGAGTCTAAAGGCATTCGTAAATGTAATTTTAGTATTAGTAGCTCTAGTGACAGAGTTATAACAATGGTTGATCAAATTATTAAAAGGTGTGAACGTTTTAGATATCTCAGGTTTATTGTTCAAAGTGATGGTGATGTAGATGGGAATATTATTAGTAGAATTCAAGTTGGTTGGTTGACATGGAGGAATGCTTCAGGCCAATTGTGTGATAGATGCTTAGACTGAAAGGAAAATTTAGGAAAATTTTATAAGACGGTGGTGAGACCTGCAATGCTCTAAGGCGTAGAATGTTGCCTTTAAAAGAGAAGCATAAAATTAAGTGTTGTCAGTGTTACTGAGATGAGAATGCTTAGGTGGATGAGTGGATTTACATTTAGAGACAAATTGCGAAATGAATATATTCGTGATGGGGTTGGTGTAGCTGTTGGTGTTGCTCTAGTGGCGGACAAAATCAGAGAGAGACGTCTTAGATGGTTTGATCACATTAAACGTCTATCATCTGATGATCCGGTTATAAGAGTAGATGTTTTAGATTCGACTATGTTAAGAAAAGGTACTGATAGAACTATAAAGGAGTAGACCAAGAAAGACATGGGCATATTGTATAATAAATTATCTTAATTTATTAGAATTAAATAAAAATATGGCATTCAATAGGATGAAATGGAGAAAAAGGATTCATGTAGCAAACCCCACTTAGTGAGATTAAGGCTTGTTGTTGTTGTTGTTGTTGTGGTGTTTAGTACTTGTTATTCTGCATAATGATCTATTTCTCAACCTCCTTGCCTAGCCTCTGAATCTCTCATGCCCTGGCCGCCCCAGCATCCGTACTAACCGCTAACATAGGAAGAGGTACTAGCTCAAGTGGAGTGAGTGGACTGTGTCCATACACAATTTGCAAGTGAGCATACCCTGTAGTTTGACTCACGGACCTGTTGTAAGCAAACTTGGTCTAGGCAAGAATCAAGTCCCACTGCATGGCTTTCTTTCCTATGAAGCACATTAGAAGGTTCCTTCAACTCCTGTTCACCACTTTCATCTGAACATCAGCTTGTGGGTGGGCTAACGAGCTGAATTGAAGCTTAGTACCATGCTTTCCTCATAGGGTTCTCCAGAAGTGACTCAGAACTTGACGTCCTTATCAGATTTAATGGTCTTGAGAATCCCATGCAGCCCCACGATATTCCCAAAGTACAAATCAGTGGCATGAGATGTGTTCAGCGCTCGGTGACACAACACAATGAGTCATCTTCAAGAATCGGTCAACCACTACCATCATTGAATCTTTGTTCTGCTGCGTCCTCGGGAATCTCACCATGAAGTTCATATTGTTATATCTACCCAAGAGGCCTCTGGTACCGGTAATGGCATATATAGCCCTATGTTTTGTCCTCATTTCTTGGTTAGGAGGTAAACTCTGCACTGGGGCGTACTGCTCTACATCGCTTGTCGTTCGAGGCTAAAGAAAGTGTTCCTTCACTAGTGTGAAGGTCTTGTCTATGCCAAAATGATCGGCTAGTCCCACGTTGCGACTATCCAAAATGATGGCTTACCTTCCTAAACATCTGGGAACACACAACTTGCTCTGGTGAAAGAGATGACCATCATATCTACTGTATGGTTTTGTGGGCCTCTCCTAACATTGTACCCAAATTTCCCTAAAATTCTCATTTGTGTCGTACAACTTATTCACTACCTTAAATCCCACAACTTGAGTTTGCATGGAGGTGATTAGCAAGTGACAACGACTCAATGCATCAGTTCCTAGATTCTGGCTTCCAGCCTTATGTTTGAGCAAGAAGTGGAATGACACCAACAATTCCACCCAAGGAATGGGTGTCTGCCCTTCAGCTTGCTCTGACTGTTCAAGAATCTCAGGGCTTTGAGATCTGTGAATAATGTGAACTCGCTCGCCAACACGTAGTGGTTCCAGTGATTAATAGCTCTCACAATGGCAAAAAATTCCAAGTCGTACGACGAATACATTCTCCTGGCCTCATTCAACTTTTCACTTGAGAAAACTATGGGATGTCCTCTTTGACTCAACAATACCCTAATCCCCATATTGGATGTGTCGCACTCCACCTTGAACAATTGACTGAAATTCGATAAAGCTGGTACTATTGCCTATCACCTTCTTGATCGAAGTGTCAAAACTAGATTGGGCTACCTCAGTTCTGACTGAAATTCGATAAAGCTGGTACTAATCGAAGTGTCAAAACTAGATTGGGCTACCTCAGTTCACTAGAACCTCTCACCTTTCAACATCTCTGGTGCTGAAGCTTCTGAAGAACCTCTTATAAAATGATGTTAACCCCAGAAATTGTCTCTGCTCGGCAAATGACTAGGGGTGTCCAACTCAAAATTGCTTCAACCTTCGTGGGATCAATCTGAATAACAACCCCAGATACAATGTGGCCCAAAAATCATATCCTGGGTGTCGAGAAGTGTCACTTCTTTGGGTGAGCATATAGCATTCTAGTTCATAAAACCTTAAAAACCAGTCTTGAATGTTTTGTGATCTTTCTCTAAATGGTTGTGTTCCTCTGCTTCCACTAACTCACATTTCAGCATAAGTTGGTAAAAGTTGGTTGTGTATTCCACATCAGCATGTCTAGTGCAGATTGTGGAGCTTTATAAACATGTCATGTTGATAATGTAAGGGAATATATTTATGTTGCATCGCCCTTTAAATATTGGACCAGGCAGTGATCTTATTCTTTCCTTTTCGTTTTCGAATACACTCCATCACGATGAAGCATTTTTCCTCAAATTGATGGTTGTCAATTTAACTCGTCCTGAGAAATAACCTTGTATTCAAAAATTCGCTTCACTGTTTGGAGTTAACTCGATAAACTATTCTAAATTCATGCAACCGTCAAAATCTAATAAATCCATTTTCACTCCAATATCATGGTTTCTCTAATATTTCATGTCGAACCATAAAAGTAGTGGTTTTTCGTCACTAAAAATTGCCTAGTGGAAGTAATTCATGTCATCCTCTCAATTTGATGAGTCCCTATTGTATGTAAGGATAATCTCATCGGATTGTGACATCTCAAAGGCGGTAAGCCTTTGTTGTATTTGGAGGATTTCCAGTTACGCATCTTCCACAATTACGCATCTTCCATAATTACGCATCTTCCATAATTAGTTCTTGGACACCTCACCAAAAGTTTCTCCTTGGCATCATTACGTCATTTTCTCCTGATCACATTTTCGACGGATGTAGGATTGAAAATAATGGTTGGTCTGGGGTTTAGATTTTAGGAATAGAGGCCAAGGGGAATTTTTAAGGAGGAAAATTGATTTTTAAAGTGTTTGGGTTGGGGTTAAAAATTGAGATAAGGATAATTTATGAAAAAAAATATTGGTGAGGGTGTTAGGCTAAGTTATCTGAAATTTCGATCTAACAAAACCATAAAGATTTATAACTTGTCGAGCTCTAATATCAAATGATACCGTTCTAAGGCTCCTAGAAGGTATTAGAAAGAGGTTTAGCGGTGATGTGGTTATGAAATGGCAAGGAAAAGCTAAATGCGAATTCAACGGCATTTGGACAGGATATTGGAGATAAATCTATTGTTGGATAGTAGTTTGGCGTCGATCGGTGACTGTCCTGCGAGTTGAAGACGAGAAAACAGTGATTTCCTGTTGGAAACAACAGCTAACAGAAAATTGGATGGCGGCAGGGCTGAAAACAGCAGATCAGATGGCGAAATGGCGATAAACGAGTAGCAAAGGAGTTCGATCACATATTCCTAAGCAAGATACAGACACACCACTTACAAAAAGAAAGGATACAGTATTCGGGATAGCAAAATTAGATAAATCACTTCTCAATTCAATAAATCAAAAAACTACAAATCCAAAACCCTAATACAGTATATATAAAACTCCCATCATAAAAAATATCTAATTAGAAACTAAAAAAAAGGAAAGAACAAATAAGGAAAGAAGCAAAAAAGAGGGAAATTGTTAAAAGTAACATAAATAAAATAAAAAGTGTTTTTGCCGCTATTCCCGCACTCGTGGAATTGCCGTAACCACGGTGTTGCGGGCTTCCCGTGATCGGGTTGTGGGATTCTACAATCTGGCAGCTGAGCAGTACAGTCTGCATCAATTTTGCATGCCTCAATTGTTGGCTTGGTCATGCTAACAGCTCTGTGCAGAAGCATAAATAAAGAGAAATGTCATTATAGCATGAGCGGGTAACACTTCTTAGTGAAGCGACCCATAAAATGGAATGCATTATTGTTACCCATCAAAAAAATAGTTCATTTTCAAAATTGTAATCGCAACAAAAGTTTCTAAGGAACTACTAAAACAGAAAAGATCGTTGGGTATCATGCAAAATTGTAAACAGAAGAATGCATAAATATAATAAGATCGATGGCCTAGAATAGTCACCTCTCTGGTTATCACCAATGCCAAATTTTTGTAGCTCCTCTGCACAACATAGAATTACTAAGCTTTAGCAAACAAATGGTGCTATTAAAGAAATTCTGAAGATGACTTAATGCAGCTTAATCAATATAAGAGAAAAGCAAGCTCACCACAAATCAATTTCATTCCTGAATGAATTCTTTTCCCACAATCCTTAAACACTCCCTTGGGACGTCCCTGCATGACAACCACAAGATCCACCAGGGCATACACCGCTTTCCTAGGCAGCCATTCCCCATCCAATGGAGGAGGTCCCAAGAGAATTTTGTCCTCAAAGCCCCACATATCCTCATCAAGTCCAGTGGCTTCTCTCAACTTGTCATGTAACATGCCCTGCTTCTCCCTCAAAGCCGTATTTGATTTCCCTTGCAAGTTCAGCTGTGAAAGGCTCTGATTCACAGTATTAAGCTCCCCAAAAAGCTCCTTAACACGGGATAATTGTTTCTGATCATCCTTCATGGCAGCGTCCAGTCTGTTAATATGTTGTGTGGCGCTCTTATAGTCACATATCTTGAACAGGTAGAAAGTCTGCAACAGCTCATTGTAAAAAAGGAGACCCCTGCAACGTTCTTTCTGACACAAAAAAAGCATCAAATTCAAGGACAAGCATAAAATTCTCTTAAGTTTCTAGCCAATTGAAAAGCTAAATTGAATTGATCTATGAATAATACAAAGCCCATGAAAAAAAGGTTAAAATTATCTTGAACTATTTGTATTGGTCATTTAATTCCAGCTTAGAAATGTGTTAGACTAAGTCTCTCGGCACCTCTAAAAAGATCCGAAATAGTTCCTCAGTGGAGTACTTTGACTCAGATTTGAAGACTTAAGGGGCAAAAGTCGGACACATTAAATAGTATTAAATAGTATGGGCCCTAAGCTCGTGCATGAGTTGGAGGAACTAAACACAAAAGAAACATTATTTATATTAGAACTACATCTTTAGAGAATGGTTAGGCATAATTCATACCAAGGGAATTAAAATATGTATGTTGAATCATACTGCTCGTGAGTTATGCCCAAAACTAAGTGTTTCAAATGAAATGAGAATAGCCAGAAAATATACGGCCAAAGAAAGTAAATCCGCTACAATATGCTTAGAAAGCTGACATAACAGTGGGAAAAAGAGCAAAAAGAGAAACCCTTGGCTCTCACATGGATCTACTATTTACAAGTTGGGTATCTAAGGTGTTAAGCAATATAGAGAAAGCTACAGAATGAGCAACACGTGAAAAAAAAAACTAAGAAATATAGATGGCTTGTTGCTTGAGGTGAACTCAAACAAGGCAGCTGACTTGTTTGAGAAACCGCCAAATATCTTGATGGATCGGTGTGCGCCTATGGTCCTAAGTGACTAGCTGGACAAGATTGCCGATGAAGAGAGGTATGGATTAAGATAAAGTCATCCTAGAGCCATAGTGGACACTTTCCTGAGACAGGCATCAGAGCCCACCTTATAATAGAAGGTAGACACCCCAAAGCCCAACAAAGTGAGTCTGTCTATCTTAAGTATAGCTAGTAAGCTATCCCCATCAAACTCGGTAGGCAAGTCGATATTGAGTTCGACTCAATGAGCTAATGCTAAGCCCGGCTTATCAAACTCATATCCTTCGTCATCCATTTGAAAATATCAATCAGCCTCAAGGATGTACAATGCATGGTTTATATACATAAAATATTCTCTCTATAAAAGTAAACACAATATATATATATATATATATATATATATATATATATATATTGAAAGCCCAAAAAAGGCTAATATATTAAAAAGAAAAAAAGATACAAATACAATGTGTGGGAGGTCCCAAACATAACATATTGTCCACACAAAAACCATAAAAGGTTTCAAAACTAGAAAAAAACAGAAAATACATTAGATACTAAAATAAAAAGCCTAACAGTGCTGAATACATAGTATCAGGTGGCTAGAGAGCGACTCGATTTTGTCTTTCCTCTGTCTCTAATTTTAGGGAAGGAGCAAGCTAATAAGTTGGTAAGATGATTGTCATTGTCAGTAGTAACCAATGTATCATCCAATATGTTCCTGAGTTGGAGTCGGTCTACATTCTTCTTCTTCCTCCTGGAATAGACATGTCAGACAGACAGACACACACAGACACACACACACACACACCGACACAGACGTGTGTACATATATGTGTGTGTACATGTATGTGTGCACACTCTAGAAATAATGGTAGAAATAAAACACACCACCCACTCCAGCATAGAACACATGCAAATACTAGGATGAAATGCATATCATGCGTATTTCAGGGTAAATTATATGACTTTTTTAGAGATTGTAAAATTAGAAACACTAGGAGATCGCCTCAGTTTACTTGGATTCCAAAGCTTACATATGCATAGGCATTGAAATCGGTCTTCAAAAATTATTTACCATTCCTCTAGCATTAAGTTCCGAAACAAACCCGGAGATATCTTGTGTGGGTATGCTTCATACGACTATTGGTGTAGGTAAGTTCAGTTCAAAGAATGGTGATTATGTATCCTAAAGTGATAATACAAAACAGAAAAAATCATTGGAGCTAATACAATCGGTAAATACTCCACCATTATTGAAATGGTTCTATCAGCAAATGGATTACAACATAATCAGATTAGCATCTGCTAGCTATGTAATAAAAGATATGACGTTCAATTCATTTTATGACAATGTGACATCGGACTTAACCCAAACAACAATGGAAAAGTAAAACATTATTACAAAAAAACAAATAGCAGATTACAACCAATATACTAAAACAGAAAATATGACACACGACATGCAGAAATAAGAAATAATAATCACAAACGATTCATGCCACAAGGCAAAGGTAGATCTCGGGTGGTGGTGGTCGATGCTAGGAGGCTTCGAGAGGCAATAGCAAGGAGATAGGTGGATTGGACAGCGAAGAACAGCAGCTAGGGGCAGTTCGTGAGGCAGGAATAGCAGGGACGCAGTTGAAGTGGCTGGAACGGCAATGGGCAGCATGGTGAGGGATTTACAGGGCTGCGGTAGCGAGGCAAGACGGATGTAAAAGCTGGAGGGAGTTGTTTGGATGGCTGAGCAGGGAGACAACTAGGATGGCAGGCAGCTGGCTGCTTAGATGGCGGGAAAATTGCAGAGAGAACAACCAAGAGGGTTGTTTTTGGATGGCTGCAGTAGGAAGGCAGCGGCGATGGCGAAGGGAAGATGTGGTGAAAGGGTAGCAGAAGATAATCATCATCTTGAGTGCGAGATAGAATCGGAGCACCACTCATCCCTCAAATGTAGCCATCAAAGGGAAATCCGAGAGGCCGACGGCTGTCACGACAGAAAACATATCAAAACTGAGAATCTAAACTCTATCGCATGTATAGGAAAGAGGTAGAAAAGAAGGATAAAAGGAAATGTGCTAAAAATTGAAAAGAACACAATCCGAATCTATCATGCACACACGACCCAAGTGTCGCTTCTAGTTGTGAGAAATTTTGTGTTCCTCTTCATCCAGAAGTGAGAGATGTTCTTGGGTCAGCCTCACAGAGTTGTGGGAGCTTCGACCTTATTCATCGCCAGTCAGAGCTTCTATCTTCTTGTAGTATAGCGTTCAGTAGGCCACGTTGAAGGTGGCAAAGATGTTATAATCTTCAAGTAATTCAATTATATTGGTGTTTACATTCCAAAGTACATCCTGATAAAATTAATATATATTATCTTTTGGCACAACCAATGGTAGGCTAGGCAACTCCCAATAGCAACCACTTGGAAAAGATCTCCTCTTCTCTTGTGGGACCTGAATCTCATTGTAGGATGTTCTTTCTCACAAAAATTTTAAGGTGATTTCCAACACTGCGATTCATCTGTCATGTCTGATCATCTATCAATGTGTACATTATTGAACTGATTTTAATATCCAAATGACTCCACATAGTCTTTCATAAGTAGCTCTAATGCTTCTCATCACTGAAATGTTAGATCTCCCTCAGTAGGGCCAACTCAAAAAATAGTTTATGTATTTTAAAAATTATGAAATCCTCTTATTTGAGGTTGACTTGTGTCTAGTGTTGCATCCTTAAACTCATAACCCTTTTGGACATCCAATGTCAGTCATATTGATGCTCCTATCAACGCCTGCAAAAAGGTAGTTCGAGACACCATAATCCCATACCCTGCATGAACGCCCTATACCTTGAACTTACTCTCTTATAAAACTACTGCTAATTCAACTGGAATCACTCTCATGGTGTCAGCTAGAATCACTGTTGTCTCTTCTTTGTCAACTAGAAATTAAGAATCCTCTCAGAAATTTTCAACACTGCTTGGGTCACTGTTTATTTCTTCAGCTCTTCCTTGATCAGTAAAAGAGAATTATTCTCTCTAAAAATTTTTGGGTGAAAAAACAACAAAGTGAAGGGTTGTGTAGATAGGGTCGGGCATTGGTGGAAGATGGAAACCTTAGAATATGATTAATGGTAGGCTGGCTCTAATGCCAAATGATGTCGAAGTTAACCCAAACAACAACGAAAAAGCAAAATAATATAACTAAAAAGCAAATGGGAGATTACAACCAACACAAGAAACACGACACATAACGCATTAAAATAGAAAATAAAAATCATACGACACGTGACATGGTCAATGTGCATCTCAAGTGGTAGTTCTGGCCATTAGGGGGTTTGGAGAGGCAGTAGTAAGAGTAGGTGGATTGTCCGATGAGAACACGGCTATGGGTTGTTCTGGAAGACAGGAAAATCAGCTAGGCTGCAAGGATGTGGTTTAGGTGGCTGGAATAGAACTGGACAGCAATGTAGGGATTTACGGTGCCACGACGTCAAGAGAGGACAGTTGGAAAGGCTGGAGGAGGTGCTGGGATGGCTGAGCGAGAAGACAACCAAGATGGCAAGCAGTTCGCTGTTGGGAGGCGAATGCAAGGAAAACAGCTAAGAGGTCTACTTCAGAGTGACTGCAGCAGGAAGGGTGCAGCTACAGTGAAGTGAAGAATGCAGAGAAGGGTAGCGGATGAAAGCCACCACCTCGGGCGTGAGATACAGCCAAGACACCACCTGTATCTCAAATACAACCCTCAAAGTAAAATATAAGACGTTGTCGGCTGTCCCATTAGAAAATACACCAAAACCAAAAAATCTAAACATTAATACACACATATATAAGAAATGACCAAAAAGGGAAAAAGAATAAAAGGAGATGTGCTAAATATTAGAAAGTAATTGGAAGAGAACTCGCTCAATCTAGCTCTGTCGCGCACGCACGACCTGGGCGCCACATATAGTTACGGGAAATCTCATGTCCTGCTTCATCCAAAAACGGGAAATGCTTCCGTGTCATAATGTTTAATGAAAATAAATTGTCAAGTTAGTTTAGTAAAAACTTCACATAATTTATTTGCTAACCAACTTAAATATTTAAAATCCACATATGTTAATAAAATTAGAAAGAACTGACTTGGTAGAATATCAAAATTAAACAATTTTAAATGAGCATCTATATGTTGCATTTCAATTAAGAAATTAGATTATAATATCATTTAGATCTAGAAAACACATTTCCATTAATGAACCAGCAGAGTTATTATCTACAGATTTATCACAGTCATTGAAAAAGATGTGTGTATAGAAAAAATGCCTCGAATCATAGTTTATATTCATATGAATTGTGTATTAAAATTAAAAGGAATGCTTTATAAGTTAAAACAAGCCCCTATGGCGTGGTATATAAGACTGGACTCTCTTATAATAAATTTATGTTTTGGCAAATGAATGAGATACATCACAGTTTATATCAAAAGAATTGACAGTCATAAGATTTTCACAAAAATATAGAAAGATGATATTACAATTGCTGTAACAAAAGATTCTTGATGTCACAGACAAATAGGCAACCCAGTGAGTCCTTCTGCACAATTGGATAAATATGAAAAAGAGAAATTCCTAGAATCGAAAATATTTAAAAGTAAAATAGATTCTTAATTATATTTGACAACTAGTAAACATGATATCATGTTCATTATAGGCTTGTATGGTAGATTTCAAGAAGATTAAGGAATCTTGTCTAATGAAAATTAAAAAAAAATTATATATAAGCAAAATGAAGTTCGCAGAGACTGAACACCCATTTGAGCTTCCAGGATTTTATAATGCAGACTTAGAAAGTTGCAAAGTAAGTAACAACAACAACAAAGCCTTAATCCCACTACGTGGGGTCGGCTACATGAATCCTTTTTCTCCATTGTGCCATATTTTTCATTTAGTTCTAATAAATTAAGACATTTTTTATACAGTAAGCCCAAGTCTTTCCTAGGTCTAGCTCTTCCTTTCTTAACATAAGTAGAATCTAAAACATCTACTCTCCTAATCGGATCAGCAGATGGTCGATGCTTAATGTGACCAAACCATCTAAGATGACTTTCTCTAATTTTGTCAGTCATAGGAGCTACACCAACTCTATCACAGATATATTCATTTCGCATTTTGTCTCTAAGTGTAAAGCCACTCACACCTAATCATTCTCTAATCATTCTCATCTCGGCAACACTTAACTTAGTATTATGCTTCTCTTCTAAGGACCAACATTCAGTGCCATAGAGCATTGCAGATCTCACCACCATCGTATAAAATTTTTCTTTTAGTCTAAGCGGTACTTTTCTATTACACAAAAGACACGAAACATTCCTCCACTTCAACCAACCAACTTGAATTCGACTATTAATATCCCAATCTATATCACCATCACTTTGAACAACAGACCCGAGATATCTAAATCGTTCACATATTTTAATAATTTGATCACCCAAAGTTACACTTCCGTCACTAGAGGAACTACTACTAAAATTACATTCAATGTATTCAGTTTTAGTTCTACTCAAATGAAGGCCTTTAGACTCCAAAGTAGACCTCCATAATTCAAGTTTTTCCTGGGCTTTTTCTCTCGTCTTATCCACGAGAAGGATATCATCAGCAAAAAACATACACCAAGGTACATCCTCCTGTAAATTTCCAGTAAGACAATCCATAACTTATGCAAAAAGATATGGGCTTAAAGCCGATCCCTAATGTAATCCAACAGAACTAGGAAAATATTTGGTCAATCCTCCTTCAGTTCAAAAAGAAAATCCTCAAACACCTATAAATTCTTAGGACTCTCATTATTTTCATAGTTCAACAGAAAATTAAATTTCATTGATCTATCCATGATATAAGGTGAACATGTAGATGTTAGCCATTGATAGTACAAATATAGTGGCTTCAAAGGTAACAAGATGACTACAATCTCAGCCTCAATAAAATGCCTATAAGATGAGACAATACAAAGCATGGCAAATTTAACAAAGAATTTAGTCCAATGTTCGTAAACAAAGCACGTAAAAACTAAGATATCAATTCACTTGGTACCATACAATTCAAGGTGAAGAAGCCATAGAATTTGTAAGTACCCATCATCAACTCATTGATATCTCACAAATCCTATGAGTAAAGATCACATAGCTTAGGTAGGGTTGATTGGACAACTTTATCCAAATTAAAGTTACAGTGAGTTCATTAATTTTCGGGCAACATCAATAAGTTGATCTTTTTGATGACTCAAATGACTAATTCTGAACCAGATTCAAGCATTATTTTAATGTAGGGGATCATCTCTAATTACCAATCCTGACCATCCAATTCAATTTATAGGGATAGGATATAGGATCCATTGTTTGAAACTAATCATAGCCATCAAATGTGGAATGAATTGATATGACAAGTAATTGAGTTTTATGGTAGCTAGAGATAATCTAAAATAAAAATAATCAAGCATTCCCTCTTTGAATCTAGCATAATTAATAATACAAGACCCTTAATTTCTTAATGACACAAAAAGGAAAAGAATATATGATTTCTCAATTTCTCCTGGACCAAATAAAGCAGACAAAATAAGCTTCATTTCAATTACTCCATCTTTTCATTTTCATTTTCTCTTTTTATATCTTTTTTATGAGCATCAAACACATATGATAAGATAAGAACTAAGGACTTTGGCAACAAATTCCGATATTTACTCTATTTCAATTCATTAAATCCAAACGGGGGAGTCTACCAAATCAGGAGAAAACGAATCCCAGATTTCAGTAGAGTGCCGGGCTGCCGCTTCCACAGTGGCGGGGAACAC